>NC_087078.1:20016605-20056605 GCF_026151205.1 Bolinopsis microptera | reverse complement strand
AGTACTCCAGTAGCAGGGAGTAAGTTTTACTAAGTACTCCAGTAGCAGGGAGTAAGTTTTACTAAGTACTCCAGTAGCAGGGAGTAAGTTTTACTAAGTACTCCAGTAGCAGGGAGTAAGTTTTACTAAGTACTCCAGTAGCAGGGAGTAAGTTTTACTAAGTACTCCAGTAGCAGGGAGTAAGTTTTACTAAGTACTCCAGTAGCAGGGAGTAAGTTTTACTAAGTACTCCAGTAGCAGGGAGTAAGTTTTACTAAGTACCCAGTAGCAGGGAGTAAAGTGTGGTGTGGTGACTAATCGTGTTACTCTTGTTTTTTATTGATCACGTCTAGAGGATGTACAGGAAAAGTCCCGGTAGCGTTACAAAGTACATACCTGTACAAGATGTATTATATATTACGAGCGATATAACATATTGTAATTGGCTCACTGCTAGCCACATGTACATGATAAAAAACCCGCCAATTTCGAATATATTTCGAAAATGGATGTTACATGAATTTGAATATATTTCGATAATAAATATATAAATTTGAATATTTTTGGATGGCTCAGGAATATGAACAAGATATAAATTAGGATATCTCTTTGAGTTAAAGTAACAGTCTTTACAGGATTTCTCGGTGTACCTCAAGATCCTTGCAGCGTATCTTCAACCTAGTGTTATAGCGTCTTTTCTGCGAACACACATTCAGCAGTACAACGTTCAAGAAGACGAATTCTGCAGGTAACGTACTATTTAGTATGTACTTTAAACGTATCGCCACTTACGTTCGAGTATTGTGTTTTAAGCTAGTTTCACAAATACAGATAATTACAAATTTATTTATTGGGATGGGTAATTTTTATCCTGGTTTAGTTCTAAACCCTGACCGCATTCAAGGCTGCGTCTCATCGCTTAATGAAGATCAGAAATCAAATAATATTCCTCGTATTCAAAGCTGATACAACTTACTTTTTGGTCAACAATCGGGTATAGGACTCAGTGGCGGAAGTCACTGCGGCGGTGTACAGTCCGGCGGAGGACGGTACAGCGGAGGCCGGTACGGCGGTACTTTCCAAAAATCGACTAATGAGCTATATATGCGAAGGACCTTATATTGATATTAGGAATTTAAGCATGAATAATTTATGTGAACTGGATGAAATTAAATACAGCAAAGTGCACCAAGTATGCAGTGCAGCAGTGCACCAGCAGTGCACAAAGTGCACCAAGCATCTTAACGTCTTATCCTCGGATTAGAAGTTTCAACTTCTTACGTTTTCAAAATGCAGAAATTCTACGACGTTTAAAAATTCCGGTCACAGGAGATGTCATTGCCAAACTTGTCATGTTTCCATTGCCGGGTTTTATGGATAATTGCCACATTTTATGTAAGATTACCACATTTTATGTAAAATTGCCAGGTTTAATGTAAGATTGCCAGGTTTAATGTAAGATTGCCAGGTTTAATGTAAGATTGCCAGGTTTAATGTAAGATTGCCAGGTTTAATGTAAGATTGCCAGGTTTAATATAAGATTTCCAGGTTTAATGTAAGATTGCCAGGTTTAATGTAAGATTGCCAGGTTTAATGTAAGATTGCCAGGTTTAATGTGAGATTTCCAGGTTTAATGTAAGATTGCCAGGTTTAATGTAAGAGTGCCAGGTTTAATGTAAGATTGCCAGGTTTAATGTAAGAGTGCCAGGTTTAATGTAAGATTGCCAGGTTTAATGTAAGATTGTCAGGTTTAATGTAAGATTGCCAGGTTTAATGTAAGATTGCCAGGTTTAATGTAAGATTGCCAGGTTTAATGTAAGATTGCCAGGTTTAATGTAAGATTGCCAGGTTTAATGTAAGATTGCCAGGTTTAATGTAAGATTGCCAGGTTTAATGTAAGATTGCCAGGTTTGATGTAAGATTGCCAGGTTTGATGTAAGATTGCCAGGTTTAATGTAAGATTGCCAGGTTTAATGTAAGAGTGCCAGGTTTAATGTAAGATTGCCAGGTTTAATGTAAGATTGCCAGGTTCAATGTAAGATTGCCAGGTTTAATGTAAGATTTCCTTCAGATGCCCTACGTACGTGTGCCGCTGTCCCACTAAAGTAGACCCTGGTCGAACAGCTGACATGGTGGACACCATACAAGAAGTGGTGGCTTGGACCGACTTCGAAAAACGGGACTTTATCAAGGTTAGGGACTTTGTTGTCATTATAATAGGGACATTTATTGGGACTTTGAACATGTACACTGTGCAGTCACTAAGTATTAAGGTTTGAGATGAGCGGAATCTTAATTCTTAAATTAACGTTATGTCTATTATATTGTCCCTGGAAACATGATCCTGACACTGTGATATGAAGTGAAAATATAAAGCTGTTATTACGAATAATTCTGCAGGCTTTCGCATATAGGGTATAAATAGAGTTAGCGCTATTTTACTATTATAATCTGAATACACCCTTAAAATAAACTGTACCTGACCATTCTGAGAGAGTGAATTAAGTACTGCACCTTTGGAATACTGAAACGCTTTTAGGACACAAAAGGGTTTTTATTTTCACCAGTTACCAGCAGTGTCGTTACGCCACTGGTTGCCAGCTTATCTGAACCATTGCATTCCAGATTTAGGTACGTGGGCCCTTGAATTAGTCCTCGTGTACATGTCTTTGGCTATGAAATATTGGGAAACGTCCTGTACTATTTGAATCATTAATGGGATAGTATGCATGACGCAGGCATTGTAATAAGCCATCTGGCTTAGGACCAAGACTGAAATGTATGACACAAAGTGTATGATTTATGGTATTTTGACGACCTATTATAATCTATATCGGCACACGATGATTTTTCTTGGAATCGCTGTCAATCATGATAAACCTTACTCTCACTGCAATATTGGGCCCAATATTCCGTAACAGTCACCTCTGATTTAAGTGTTTTAAACTTTTCAATTGTCGTCGGCGACGATATGAGGCGATTATGGGGGCGACGACTCGTCGCCCCCTATAATCGCCTCATATCGTCCGAATTTATTGAATTTATTGGAACTGCACGGTTCAACATGTCCTATGTTCATCTACTAAACGTTCACATCACAATGATCTCACTTGCATATCAGAAAATCTATCAAAGCTTTTGAAACTATCGTTGTTTTAAATATTTCACTGATAAGCATTACGGAATTTCTTTAAAATCCTGGCAGATAACACCATCGACTTATTACACCACGTGGTTGGACCCATGCGAAATCGGCTCTGTGCGCGCAGTCAAATGCTAACAGCCGCGCATTTTATAAAATTACATGGTTTGGTAGAATAAAAGTATACCGGCGTCATTGCATGGAAACACGTTAGCGCACGACCGTTCTTATCATGAGACGTCTCGAAATTAAGTCATCTTGCAAGCGTGATACCCATGCTTTCTAATGAAGCCCACTGTTAATTCTACATCACACGTCTTGTTAATTGAAATAAGTTATGGAGTATGCCGGAGCTGGAGAATTTTCCCTTTTCATATAATCTTCCAAGCAGTCGTAACTCGTTAGGCGCACTGATATCATTTATCAAACTCATCATCTGTTAACTGTTTAAAGGTCTGGTGTTAAAGGGAACGTGTTCGGAATTAATGTACAGGTAGTGTGCTTGTTTCAATCTATTATCAAACTTTTACCCGTATTGTTGTGAGAGATTTAATAAGATTGCTCCACAAGTGTAATAAACTAATCACTATTTAATTGATCTCCAAATCACACTTCAGACCATGTGCCACGGTCTGTTCAAGCGTCCCGACATCCAAGAAATAGCTGACATAGTGAGATTTGAGAACGACATGGTCAGAGCTGAAGCAGTTTGCGACACCTTGGCTAAACCAATGTCTGATGTGGAGAAACAGCATCTTCGTCGTGTCTTCCACCGAGCTTTCGGTGTCCATCCTAGAGGTATGATATGTATATTGTATAGTATACAATGTATAGTTTGTATACTGCTACTTTTGTAAGTATTTAATACTTGTGTAAATATTTAATACTTGTGTAAGTATGTAATACTTGTGTAAGTATTTAATACTTGTGTAAATATTTAATACTTGTGTAAATATTTAATACTTGTGTAAGTATTTAATACTTGAACGTGATATTTGCTGATAGTTTTAGTTGCTGACACCTCGAAAAGAGGTGTCAGGTGTTCTCCTGTTAAGTAGTAATTACTTACTTGTGTAGCCCTGTCTTACATTGAAAAGCACTGAATATACATTTTGTGGGTTTCAGTCAACGACGTTGGAAATAAACTTATTATTAATTATTGAATGTGTGCAGGTTTTCGGTGGCACCAACACTTAAACACTAGGCGATGAAATCTACCAATTTTTGACCTTGGCCATGGTGAAAATAACACATAAAACCAGAGAAATAGATGGCGACGATATGTGGGGGGGGGGGGGAACATGATCCCCCATATTTCCACCAATAATATGACAAATTTGAATAACCTAAATGTTTACTGGTTACATTTTTGCGATTTATCTGGCTAATCCCAATAGTCAATGACGAACATTGCATGCAACCATTATCATAATACTTACACAAATTTCATTGCCATTATATATATGATTTACCCACAGATCCGCAAAATAAAGATCACTTTTCAGCTATAAACTACCACCTATCTCAAACTGACCCGCTGAGAAGACGCCAGACGATATTGAAACTTGGCATAGACCCAAACGAGATTCTGAGTGCCGGAGAGGTCTGGAGTGGCATCTACAAACCCTTAGAGATAGAAAATAAGGAGAACAAGATGAACGTAGAGGCGCTGGAGAATGATAAGGTTTCTTTAATTAATATTTCTTCTCTTTTTTGTGTGTTGATATTTAATGTTTACTAGACTTATCTAATGTCTTTAGGTTTCAACAGCCATACAAGGTCTCCAAAATACGCAATTTGTAAAGCTAAAGTTATCATTCTTGCTCCAGTTCTCATTAATTACCTTTCCAGTGTCAGTCGCCCTATATAAACTGTAGGAACAGACCTAAAGATGTATGTGACCGCGGTTTATGTCGGAGATGCTGTGTCGACTTTGGTAAAAAGATGGGGACAGATTGTTACGGACACATGTTGTTCTTCACAGAGGGTGATTTTAGCGATTCAGAGCAGGTTGGAATTCATTCCATTCTTCAAACACCACGTACTCTCGAAGGTGTATTTCATTATGAAGCGCACGCACCCACAAAAATGTATTCCATTTAAAGTTGACCGAATGTATTCTAGCTAATCGCTAATTTTCAAACTTGTTCGTGATAAAAATTGCTGTAACCCAACCTACACCTACCTATATACCTACTACAGGATAACTCAGTTAACAAGAGACGAGAGCTAGGAATGGTGCCCAAAATAAACTTCCCCTACTTTAAACCTCGTGTCAGTTTGTACGGTGAACCCAATCTTGACGAGGCTATACGCAGCAAATGCAGGTAAGCTGCTTATCTTGTAATATTCTTATTGGCGCAATTTTGTATTTATAATTATAATAAATTTCAAGAAGGTGTTGAATTGGTCGCTATGACTGTAGAATTTCTATCATGCAGGTATCAGAGAATAGATTGCGACCCTAGCTTCCACATCCAAGATGACCAACTCATTAAACTTGTCAAGAAGTTTAGCACTGATGTAAGATGTCTTTCTATTGGGAGCAAAGAAACAAGTAAGACATAACATTTTATTTAAGTTTTAATGGGCAGATCAACCTAAATATCCCGATGCTTCATAAAGATGTTGCTGCACTGGATTGTAACTATATAAACAGAATTAAAGCAAGAATTGACAGAGTTAAAGCACTCAGTTTAATTTTGGTTTCTACTTCAACTATTGCAGAGGCAGGGTTGGAGCTGACAAAAGAAAGTCTTCAAGAACTTAGCAAATGTAGAAATCTACACAAGCTGTCTTTGGAATGCTGTGTTAATGTTGACGATGACACGTTTAAGAGAATACTGGAGGGATGTCCTAAACTTAAGTATTTAGAGGTAAGAAACAATAAAAAGCATCCATACCAGAGCATGAAAAACAAATCACCAAATATTCATCAACAAAAAACGTATACCAAATTTTTGTCGAAGGCATTATCAATACATACAGTAAGTTTCACATTTTCTCTCACACGGGTGAAGTTTTAACGAATCTGAGGTCGCCTCTGAAGCAGTGGACCTTGTTTAACTCAGCACCAACCAGAGAGAGGATGTGTACCAGGAAGGTACCTCCAGTCGCTACACAGTAGAGTGGAGCATTGGAGAGCAGCAGCCAGCTTCCCTCCCACTGGGGACGTTATTAGGTTACTCGTAGTTTATGAGGTGCTGTTGGAATGTTGAAGCAACGTTACTTGACAGGTTTAGGTTTCCATCAATTCCCAATCCTGTGCGAACTGTGTCACGTGCTAGCTATGTCACGTGCTAGCTATGTCACGTGTTAACTGTGTCACGTGCTAGCTATGTCACGTGCTAGCTATGTCACGTGATAACTGTGTCACGTGCTAGCTATGTCACGTGCTAGCTATGTCACGTGTTAACTGTGTCACGTGCTAGTTTTTGCACTGTGTGAAAGTTATTAAACCCAACTGATAACGTGTTCAGTGTTCAACTGTCTCCAGGGAATGTAAAGGTGAAATTACCTGAAAGTATAAGAAGTGGAGCGCAAGGAGGATGGCTGGCAGAACTCCGCTCACTTTGTGTAACTCTCTGAAATCCTCGTACTTGAATACTTTTACCTGAGGGTTCACTGTCAAGTTTCAGGGAGTAGTTAATCAAAGCCACGCCCACTTTATGTACATTTTGAACAAGGGCCTTGTCGACTTTCAAGAAACCCTAATACTGCAACATATTGATTTGATTGACGTTTGTTGTAAGATACAAGGTTAAAGGTATCAAATCTTATCGTGAGTAGAGCATGAGATAACATTATAATTTCTTGTTCTATCACGTGTCTAGCACGTGTCTACTGTCTATCACGTGTCTACTGTCTATCACGCGTCTAGCACGTGTCTACTGTCTATCACGCGTCTAGCACGTGTCTACTGTCTATCACGCGTCTATCACGTGTCTACTGTCTATCACGCGTCTATCACGTGTCTACTGTCTATCGCGTGTCTACTGTCTATCACGCGTCTAGCTCGTGTCTACTGTCTATCACGTGTCTAGCACGTGTCTACTGTCTATCACGCGTCTAGCACGTGTCTACTGTCTATCCCGTGTCTAGCACGTGTCTACTGTCTATCCCGTGTCTAGCACGTGTCTACTGTCTATCACGCGTCTAGCTCGTGTCTACTGTCTATCACGTGTCTAGCACGTGTCTACTGTCTATCGCGTGTCTAGCACGTGTCTATCACGCGTCTAGCACGTGTCTACTGTCTATCACGTGTCTATCGCGTGTCTACTGTCTATAATACCTGTCTCAAACACCAGATCATTAGAGACGTCAGGTCAAAGAGGAGAGCTGTAGTCAAACACATCTGATTTATGTAAATATTACCGTCGCCATGGTCATCGAAATACCGCAGGATCCAACCTGTGCACACCAATTATACGAATTTTAATGAATTTATAGCAAGAACTTGTATCTTGCATTAATATTAACAAACTCCTAGACCATTTTTTATTCCCAAAAGTTAATCTGGCTATGAATTTTCACCTGTATTAGTGTCTGTTACGTCAGAGTTCTTAATGTCAAGCCAGGTGACCCCCAGAAACGCAAGAGCTCCGATGGATATTAAAACCATGAGTATACCTGTGAAAAAATATGATTTGATCTAGCCTAGAAGAAAACCTTTAATTTAAGCGAACATCTCTACTAATCATGTTATTAATTAATCAATAATTTCCAAACCTGCTTTCTCCTCGACAAGGTCCCATTTAGCCAGCAGTGTCTTCTCAGTACTCTTGATTGAGAGGGGCCGGTAGACAGGAGACTCCAATACAACAGGAGGTAGGACCTGCTCGTCTGCTTCCAACTCATTGATTCTCTCCTCGTACTGTCGGATCTTCTCCTCGTATCCCTTCAGTTTCTCCTCGATACCTGATCAACGTTACCCTTGTTACACTTAACTCGTTACCCTTGTAATTGTTACCCTTAAATCGTTACCCTCGATACCTGACCAACGTTACCCTTGTTACCCTTAACTCGTTACCCTTGTAATTGTTACCCTTAAATCGTTACCCTCGATACCTGATCAACGTTACCCTTGTTACACTTAACTCGTTACCCTTGTAATTGTTACCCTTAAATCGTTACCCTCGATACCTGACCAACGTTACCCTTGTTACCCTTAAATCGTTACCCTTGTTACCTTTTATAATAGCAGTATTTCCTCTCTTACTAGGCAGCTATGTTCATGCGTTGAGAACTATGTAGTGCACGTGAATAGTCTCATCACGTGATGCTTATTCAATATAAATTTGCGTTCGTCCTCAGTTTTTAGCAGAAACAAGCGCGACAAAGACAAAAGCCTTTAGAATGTAGAAAGAAGATCAAATTACAAAACATTGATTAGATCACCCTTAGTGTCAGCCTTCTCACCTGCCTTATAACATTATTACCCTGTATTAACAGCTACTAGTTTCCCTTATAACAGTACATTATTAACCTGTATTAACAGCTACTAGTTTCCCTTATAACAGTACATTATTAACCTGTATTAACAGCAACTAGTTTCCCTTATAACAGTACATTATTAACCTGTATTAACAGCTACTAGTTTCCCTTATAACAGTACATTATTAACCTGTATTAACAGCTACTAGTTTCCCTTATAACAGTACATTATTAACCTGTATTAACAGCAACTAGTTTCCCTTATAACAGTACATTATTAACCTGTATTAACAGCTACTAGTTGCAGGAGCAGCTGGTTAACCAGCTGGGGTCTAGCTGCGATAAGGCCCTCGGTTGATACAGAGTTAGTGTCATCACCATTTGTAATTCTGGAGCCCGTCTCAGATTCTTTGGTGGGCAGTTTTATTTTGGGAGGCTGGAGGTTCTTTAGAGATTTCATTTTGAGTGTAATGGAATTATGGAAAACTGTATGGATCTATACAAATGCAAATACAAACTACCGTCTAAGTATGGAATGTGTAAACATTTTGCTAGTGATCCTGAGTTATTTGTAGTTAAATACTCATTCTGGCTTTTCAATTGCTGGTATGTGATTGCATTTCAGGTCGGATTTGATTTCGTCACGGCATATGACAAATAAGTAAACAAAAGCGTTCAACAAAACAACATTTTTTGGCGAGTAATTAAATTATAAAAATACAGCTTTCAGCGGGGGGGGGGGGGGGGGGGGTTTCAGCGCATAAATGAACTTATCTAAATGGTAAAAAGTGTTGTCGAGCTATCTGGAATTGTGCAAGATAATTGATAACCGGCTAATTATAAAAGAAGCTCAGAATTTTGTCTGATAAAAGTTCTGAAAAAAATTGTGTAATAACATCTACACTTTAAAATAGGTATCATCCGTGTCAAAACCAATAAAATAATCAAATGTGAATCACAGCATATCACTTCAGCGCTCGAGACCATTATTCTACCAAAATTAAAAATATGCTTCCCTGAGCACATTAACTATAAATTTAAACGTTCTCAAAAATGAATACTGTACAGCAGTTAGCAGTTCTGATCATTCCGACACAACTTGCAAAGAGTTCCGCTTCATACTACTAATATCCTGTTCAGAAGGTTCATTTCCTCGCCTAGCTAAACACAAATATAACAACCACTCAACTATCTTATAAATAGTTATCATGGAAATTCCCACAAACAGATCTAGAGTTCCACCCAACTCGCCAGTAAAGCTCCTCCAGTTTTTGCTGCAGGTCTGCACCTCTTCGGTCGTCTCATCACTTGCTTGTAAAATATCAGTTTCACCAAGTTTCTCTGAGCTTGTGCGAATGTTGTATAATGAGGAAATGACGAGCCAGCTCGCTGTTCCAGGGCGTTCCCTTTAAAACTAGGAAAGTTGCTGGATGATAAAACGTGTATGTTGTTATATTATAAGAGCACGGCTCGTATCAATTCATGGGTTGCCGAAGGGTTGTTGCTCGGACATCATGGTGTCTCATAACCATGTTCTCACACCAGCCTCCTTCGTAATATCACACTCCCCCAACTCAGCGTGCAGTTTGTTTCTCCCCTCGTCACCCTGTACTCTAAATCCTCGCTTAACACAGCACTACGGTCAAAACTCACACACTGTGCACACCCTGTCTCACCAAAGGGCATTAACCACATGGAAGACCAACAGTCCCTCGTTTAACTTGCACTGGACAGCGCACAGTCTCAGCTGTGAGAAGGGAGTCTAGTGAGACTAGCACCCGCCACTGTACGAGTATCATCTTCGTAGTAGCACGTGCTGTTGTCAAAAGTTTATCCTATTCTCCTCCGGTATCTCGGTTGTGACGTAGGTGTAGCGTTGGGATTCAAGTGCTGTGTCCCTCTCTGCTCATGTTTCTTAAAGTGGTTCTGGCGTAAACGTACTGGGGTAACTTTGCATTTGGGTTCGTTCATAAACTTCAACAGCAATGGTGGTTGAAACACTCTTTTTGTCGTCAGATAATCTGTTATCTCTCCTCCTCTTCTCTGATCTTGAGTACGTCTTCTGTGTCCTGACAATCTCCGTAGGGAGCCTTCAACCTATTCATTGTGTGTGTCAAGTTGGACAAACGTTTCCTTGCAGGTGATCGCGAAGGCGTACTCCTTGCTGATAACTGTTTCATTTGGCATTCTCCGGACCAAAGAACCCCTCAGCCTCGGTTTTTGTCCACATAATCTTCTGTTCTAGCGTCCAGTATCATGGGAAGCCCCCCTATAGGACGTTAACACGCTTGGAATAAACAGCTGGATATCATTTTTCTCAAGGCAGTTCCATCTCTGTGAATCCAAAATTGACGTATTCCTGCATTGGGAAGTTTTTGGAACCTTTTCTTTGCAAAGGGTAATGTCTACGATCGAAAGTTGATAATAGTCCCAAACGGTAATTTCTCCTGATGTTCATTTTAATTATCTTTTCATACGGATTTTCTTTCCGGCTCCTCCTATCTGAATCTGACGAACCTATATTGAGCCGAAGAGCTTGATCAAATAGTAGGACAGTAATGTCTGGGGAATTTTAACTATGCACTGGTGTTCTCATCTTTGTACGGTTGATGAGGTTGATGTTCGCTTGGATGGCCGGAATGGTAATACTATCTGAGAATTGTGGATGGATATCTCCGTGTAGGAAGGGTAGGAGAGGTAGTCTCTAACAGTTCACAGCACATACCCCCCAACACTAGCAATCTGTAGCCTATATCGACCCATACTCAACTTTGGAGAAAGTGTTGCAGCTGAAGACAGAGCTTAAGTAGTCGTTAGTATCCCTTCAATCCTGAAATTGTGAATAAGGGTTAGATATCCCTTCAATCTGAATCTTGGAATAGAGGGTTAGATATCCTTCAATCCTGAAACAGTGAATAGGGGGGTTAGATATCCCTTAATTCCTGATGTGAATAGAGAGGGTAGATTTTGTTAGCTGAGAAATTGAAGAGATAATAATGAGTTTCGGAGACTCTTGATTATCACGCATTACATGTGAAATGGAACAAAATAGTTTTCTACTTAATTATTCATTTTAAAAGTGCCCTAAAACGTTGGAATGGTAGCTAGGAATCGGTATCACAATTTATTCCCTGCACCCATTCTACACTCCTGATATCTGGTAGGGTACCCTTTTTTTAACTGTGCTATTTGTAGAAAACTTGGATTTATTAGCTATTGTATCAGTACGGTACATTTTACAAAGTTACTAAAGGTGGACCAAAGTGCAAAACAAGATGGCGATGGTGCTACTTCTAAAGTACGTATAAAAAAGTACAAAAGACAAAAATGTAATTTTTCTACGACAATCCATGTTTGCCTGACAATTGATAAATTAATAATATTATGATACGGGTATATTTCTGATACGACATTAATAACTTGCAATAATTATTAATGGAAAAGATACCACTTTAAACTGGGCGTTATTGAGGTTATAACAGAAATAGCTGGTGAACAGCCCACCTAAGATACCATACCGTTGCCAACCTGACCACTGTGCCCTATCTATCTTGTTGTGTTAAATATGGAACTGTTGAAACAAGGATCAAAACGAGTTGTTAGACGAAATAGTTGGAATGTACCACACAACAAGTTGTTAGGACGAATAGTTGAAATGTACCACCACAAAACGATTACAGTTAACAAAAGCTCGGGCCGAGTGGTTATAGTCCAGTAGGCACTAGCATTAGTCCTGCAAAGCGATCAACATAGGAAGATGCCGGAAACAGATTGGGACTTTAAACTCATTTATATTTACAACTGTATACAATGGTACGTGCTTGGTGGGGAATGTGTGTAATGACGTGAGGGAAACTCTATACCTTATAACTCTACGGAAACATACAGTTCTAAACATACGAAATAAGTAAATCAGTAAGTGGGAAGCTCCATAGACATGATAGTGCTTCAGGGCGTGCGCACCCTCTGTAGTGCTTATCACGTCTCACCTTTCAATTAGACCCAATTAAGTGATGTAAAATAACGGGAAGCTGTAATCTCTGTAGTTCTTATCAAGTCTCACCTCTCAATTAGACCCAACAACTTATAAATGATGTAAAATAAGGGAAGTGTAATCTCTGTAGTCTTATCAAGTTCACCTCTCAATTAGACCCCAATTACGTGATGTAAAATATCGGAGAAGCAGTAATCTCTGGAGATGTCACGTGCCCTCATAAAGTGGGTCTAAAGTGTGTGGTTTAGTGACTCACCGGTCTAGTTAGTGATAAGTACTGTTGCAGCAACTGAGGCTTTACTAACATACATTGATACTCAGTTTAGTTTTCATATAATAACTGTCGTAGATAATTGAGGAATGAGAATATGTTGTAATACTGGAGCTGTAAACTAAAGTGAACGTCTACAATATGGAGCTGTAACTAAAAGTGTAACGTCTACAAATACTGGGAGCTGTAAACTAATGTGTAACGACCAAAATACTGGAGCTGTAACTAAAGTGTCAACGACCACAAATACTGGAGCTGTAAAACTAAAGTGTAAGAACACAAATATGGAGCTGTAATAAAGTGTTACGACCACAAATACTGGAGCTGTAACTAAAGTGTAACGGACCACACATACTGGAGCTGTAACTAAGTGTAACACCACAAATACTGGAGCTGTACTAAAGGGTAACGACCAAATACTGGAGCTGTAATAAAGTGAAGACACAAATATGGAGCTGTAACTACAGTGTAACGACACAAATTACTGGGAGCTGTAACTAAAGTGTTACGACCACAAATTACTGGAGCTGTAATAATTGTATCGACCACATATACTGGAGCTGTAATAAAGGTGTACGACACAAATATGGAGCGGACTGTAACTTAAAGTGTAACGACCACAAATACTGGAGCTGTAAATAAAGTGTAACGACACAAATACTGGTGCTGTAACTATAGTGTAACGACCACAAATTACTGAGCTGTAACTTATGGCAGTCTTATCTCGGCTAACGGGGCGAACAGAAAGTAAAGAGGCATCTGAAAAGTGTGACTTACTGCTTGCAGCTTGTATGTGGTCTAATTCCATGAAGCTCAAGTTTCATTCTCGTCACTGATATCAGTTGTCAATACGTCACCTCAACTTCTAGTCTAGCTTTTACTTTCGGTATTAAAGAGTTGAAGATAGTCAGATATGGTAATGTTAATACCGGGCGGGTTTTAAATTTGATAACCTGAAATAACGCTGATGTCGATTTAATTAAGTTAATTACTGATTTGACGTCAATGATTATGCTTGTGAAGTAAAAACATTCCATCTAATTTTCTGGAAGATTCGACCAAGTTTCTTGTAAACGAGGAGGATTCTTGGAAGTGAACTACGATACGTGATGTGCTACGGAACTGCTGAATGCAGAATGTATAAACAATCACAATGATTACAGTGCTCACAAAGTGTTATTGTGAGCCAGAAGTCTCCAGCTTCCGGGCTTCTTTTCCTCAGAAATATATCTTCATCTCGCACAACACCCGGTAAACTTCCAGTTAAAATAACAAATTTGAAATAACAAATTTGAAATGAGACTACTCTAACCATAAGCTGACTGCTGCGGGAATGTTAATCATATCAAGTGTTCACCGGAAGTTCAATGGGAGACTAATGTGTACTGTTTGTACAGGGCGGTGAACTCTTGATAAGATAAACAGACCATCAGCTTATGACGAAAGTGATCTAATTTCAAAATTTTTATTGTAAGCCAGAGCCGCCCTGTACTGTTTGTACAGGGTGCGGGCGGTGAACTCTTGATAAGATAAACAGACCATCAGCTTATGACGAAAGTGATCTAATTTCAAAATTGTTATTGTAAGCCAGAGGTTGCTGATTTCTCTTTGTCAGTCTATCATTTTTATTTAATGAAATTCCTGCTTTGTTTTGAATCTCTGAAATTGTTGTTGTCACGGTGGCAATTCGAAATCCTTTCGTTCGTTAATAATTTATTTGCTTGTGCTAGTTGCTACCATCTTTACTGGGAAGAAAGATGACCAATTAAAGAAAAAAAATTTCATTATATAATGCTTTTGGACACGAAGGGAAACACACAACGTTGAAAGTCTTGAAATCTTCGTAAAACTACATCATTAAAGCCTGTAAATTTCATAATTAAACACATTAACTGTAGTCTTTTTTAAAAATTATAACACGATATTCTTATTCTTAGCATTTCTCGAAGATTCACATCTACTCTCTCTTGATAATGGCTGGTTCCCTAAAACCCTTTCTCCTACTTGTATCTTTTACGATGACGGCCGCAATCGAATGCCCCTTTGAACCCCTGGATGACAACTTTGGAGATGTTAGCGAGCCTGCGTACACTGTGGAGGAACTAGAAGAAAACATGGAAAAGGTGTTTGAACAAAAGAGCACTTCTTGCACACCCACCGAGAGAGTTTACCGGTCCTACTCCTCTGGAGCTGTCCTCTCTAGTGACCTAACCAAAGCAGCAGGAAAACATTGCGCCTTTCCGAGCCAATGTAAGCTCTCTAAAACTGGGAGCAGTCTTCAAGCAGCAACCTGCACCGAACTGCTGAGGATCAGAGACGAGATAACCAGCGGTGGATACACAGCCACATGCCGGCATGATCAAACCAACTGGAATGTTGGCCCTCCAGAAAAGAAAGGATGTGGTGCTGATGGAGTATGTACTGATCCTAATTACAGCATCTTTCTTCAAAGGAGACTTTCTCCAGCAGGTTGGTTTGCACGTTTTTAATTTCCGGACGACATGTTTGTTGTAATTGTCTAACATTGTCACATTAAATCGTATCGCAACATTGTTCACCCGTTTCAGCCCGTTTTAGGATTACGTTTTGAAATTTTTAGACGCCATACAATCAATTTTTGTTAACCCTATTTCAATTATTCCGTCAAAGTTGACTATCTTTAATAAACCTCCACCAGGTCTACGCCGATCAAGTGTACAAGGACAATCTCTTCTAAAAGCTGGAGTACAAATAGACAGCCTGGTATCCTCCTCTTACGAGCGTTCTAAGAATTCTGCTAAACAAGTAGGATACTGGTTTGGGATCACTGAGGTTAAAGAGGAGCCTCTTCCTTTGGACAACGGTATACACGGCGCCCAGGATTACGAGAGGAAGGCTGGATATGAACCAAAGACTGATTCCGATCGGGGTTCAGATATCAAGAAAATCATGCGAGTTCGTTTGAGGAATTGGCTACAAGAGGATTGGGACAAGCAGACTGAAGGAGGGGTAAGGTTTGCTTATAGCCATGGAGGTACAATGGAAAATGCTTTCGGACACTCATTTGACGAAGGTGACTGTGCTTGGTCGAAGCCAACAGACAAAACTTACGATCTGAACGAGCCTTTGACTGTTGTTCTAAGCCAAAAGGAATTTCCAAACGAGATGGAAGTTGGAACAAAGAAGATTGACTTGTTTGCGGTGCTGAGCCCAGAGCAGACACAGAAGATGGCCCAGTGCACTGAGCTGAGAAAAGACTATGAGGATAGTATTTCATCATCAGATACTACGATTCTAGCAGCTGACAAAAACAAGGATCTTGAAATAACAGAAGATGAATTTACCAAATTCTGTGAAAATTCAGTGGATACTTCAAGAACATGCTCTGATCTATGGAAGTCTATCCTTTCGCTGCAAGCAAAGCCGTACTGGCAGAAAAACACAGTTTCCACTAGCTTTTTCATCGGAGAGCATGCTTACTTTAACGGGGGGTGGTCTGAAAAGGAGCACAGTTATGGTGCCTGGCAATTTCCTTATCGTGGGACAACACTGGACACAATCAGACCCACAGTTTCAGAAATGAAACAAATCCTAGCCCCTTTGGACGAGCTGATAAGAGCTGATCTTGATGATAAGGAAACGAAAGCAGTTGTAGACTGTATCCCACAAGAAAGCACAATCCAACAGTTCAGCAGCTGTGCTTCCTCTCTGCTGTCCTACAAGCCCATACCAACCCGCAATCGACCTGAAGATGACGTGCATCTGACAGATGATTACCCCATTCTAGGACAGAAATACGCCTACCCGACCACAATAACCATCACCCCCGTCCCTAACCCTGTGATGAAACTAGCCATGTGTTTGGTGGAGAAGAGACACATCTCAGCAGAGAAGATGTCCCAGCTAATGGGTTGTGAATTAGCCGGGTCTGCAAATCAGAAGGGTGCATCTTGCACACCCTCTGAAAATGAATACAGGCTCAACTCCGGATATCGTCACCAGTTTGTCTTTGTGGTGGTGGTGACAATGATCTATAACATGTTTTGAGAGCGGGATAGTCGGAAACTTACTTGTATTTAGTAGATAAACTTTTTCTTTACAGTAGACTGAGAAGTGATATGATTTTATATCTAAGTCGGAAAGGAAAAATTTCCAAAATAGATGTGCTGATTGGTTATATAAGTATATAATCCTTGATTTTAAATTGTGTATCTTTAAATCTTATATATCATTTATCTTTATCAGATAAAACATGTTCTTTAAATAAAATTGTTTGACTTTACCGTCTGAGGAATGCAAATTATAAAATGAAGGGTTCCTGAATTATACACAGAGAGAGAAATTGAGGAACATCAACGATACATTTTGTTTTCAGTATTATTTTCTGATTTCTTTTTGCTCCAGAAATGCTCCACCGTATGATGTGTCACATTTTTGGTCTCGATACTTGAATGTACTACTTACATACTTTCAAAAACTACTATATATAGTAGTTTTTTATAGTAGTTTTTTATAGTAGTTTTTTATACATACAGTAAAACCCCGATTCACCGTGCCCCGATTTACCGCAAACCACGATTTACTGCGGCTATTTCCTTCCCCCAAATTGGGCTTAACATGCATAATCATGATAATGTGAACAAACAAAATCCCGATTTAGTGCAAACCCCGATTTACCGCGGTTGTTTCCTTCCCCCAAACTCAGCGGTAAATCAGGATTTTATTGTATTAGGCTTGTCCGCCGTGGTTCAAGTGATCGGCGGCGGCGTTGACCAAAATAACAAAGGGGATTAATCGAAACGAGATGTTTACCATGAAGTGGTTCAGTCACCGGAACCAAGATGTAATCACAGAAAAGGAAATAAGAATTCACGTAGATATTTTCATTCAATTCCGCTCAAATAGCTCTATATTATATTAGGACGCAATGAAACTATCGGACCACGATGTATGGGGACTTGCCACCCCATGGCAACATTAAAATATATCGACTCTGTTACATCGTTTCCTGTTAATATAAAACTCTGTTACAAAATGAACTGGGATCTGGCAATATATCGTTTTAGATTTGTTTGGAGAGCTAGAGGCGAATCATACACAGTTTAGGCTCTTGAATCTTCAAATAAATCATCTTTAGAGAAACTACTAAATATAAAATGTTAGACTCAAAACTTAGGTGAACCAAGATTATCATAAAAATCTTAAAACTTTATACAACAAGATACAAGATACAAGGACAGGTCTCTCCCACAAGTTGGGATGGCCTGAGGTGCTTATCTCTTTTCAGTAACCCTAAGCCACTCTGTGCCGAGGCACTATACTAGCTGTAGGGGGGTTAGTCCTACGAGCCACAGAGTGTGTATCACCAGCCGAAGCTGTACCAAATCACAGCTTGGTAACTGGCCGACTTGCATCCGACCGGATTTGAACCCGGGCCTTCTGCTTGGAAGGCGATCGTGTTACCACTACACCACCCAGCCGACTTTATACGAATCTTAAACTTTATACGAAACTTCATAGTTCATATGAATGAAAATCTATTTATATCAGTACATTATCACTATCTACGGGTGTAAGGCTGTCAGAATGATGCGGCTGTCAGAATGAAGTTTTTATCAAAAATCAAATTACGTTGTTAGAAACTTTATTTTGGGCATATTAAACAGGTTTGCATATACTAAAAACACTTCCATCACTGAAAGAAAGGCTAAAAATGATTTATCACTGAAATATTTGGAAATACACTTTCAAATTTTGACATTGCATAAATATGAGGCAGTTTTGTGATCTTGTTGTTAAAGTTATCCCTATAAGACCTGGTACTGGTATATCAAACAACTCTAAAAGTATGCATTCATACCCTAAAAAACCCTCAATAAACATGTGTTAACAAATTAAAACAGAAAATTCAAACGGCTGTCAGAATGATGGTATGGCGGCTGTCAGAATGATGATATTCTGCATTCAAAAAAAGTTGATCAAAAACATCAGTAACAACCGATACATAAAAGAATGTGTTTATTTGTGTTTTTAGTATATGCAAACCTGTTTAATATGCCCAAAATCAAGTTTCTAACAAAGTAATTTGATCTTTGATAAAAACTTCATTCTGACAGCCGCATCATTCTGACAGACGTACACCCGTAGATAGTCAGTATATTTATAACACATTGCACAACTTTTCAAACAGTAAAACATCCAAACAAAGCTGGGAAGAATTGCAACTACACTAACTGAACACTAACAGAACAATCCATGGTTCCAAGCTCTCTCTCATAACTGCTTGAACTTCAATATGTTGGGCTCACAGAACAGCCGGCAAATCCTCCTTTGTCCATGACCACTTTAATACTCCCGGTCATAATTTTCATGACGCCTCCATTCAAATTATTGATTTTATTGACCCTTCCTCTACTGAAGACCCTCGTCTGGCCTTAGCTGACAGGGAACTTCTTTGGATTAATCTCCTGAGCACTGCTCACCCTCTAGGTCTCAATGACAACATAAAAGGTTCTGGTAATATTTCTAAAAGCAACTTTAACGATATTTATTTTAAAAGTAAAATAAAAAGATATAAAAGAGGACATGGCAGAAAAAAGAAAAAGAAAAGCCATGAAGATAGAATATACAAAAGGACTCTCACTTTAAGAGAGATAGACAATAAATATGAAAGTTTAAAAAGAAAAATGTCTGAAAGCAAATACAACTTTTATAAAGATATAAGCAGCCTTCAAAAAGGCGAGCTCAAGCAACTTAGCTCTCATTCCCTCTGCAAATCTGGAGCCATTTTCCTTGTTATACAATCTTTTGCTGACCAAGACAGCACTTCTTCTCCTAATATCACCTCTGTTAATAGCGAGTTTATCACTTTTCACTATTGTTCTAAAATATTTGATAAACTCCGAATAGAATCAGTCATTCGTGATTCTAGGATCTTGACTCTTCTCCCTCCAAACCTTACGCCTTTCCTTCCCTTAAAAGTTTACTATAAGTACGATATTCCTGTCGGGCGTAAGCTTTTTAATTATAATAGATTCCTTAAATCACTTGATAATACTACTATTTCCTCCATCCTGGAAGGTGATTGCCCCTGTTCCTGTAACCCTTATTGCTATCAGCCTCGAGGCCACATCATCACCGGTGACCTTGCTTTCATTGAGCACGAGGATTTAAGAGGCATCATGAGTTACGGTACCAAATTTAGGGAACCTGTGTATGTTCCTCCTGAGCAAATCTTGGAGAGCCTCAACGAGTGTTCATCCAACTTCGCCACCCGTATGGCTAGGAATCATGGACTTTCATGCTTGGAATTCCAGGATTGGAAAGATGAGGTCTCCCGGATCTTCACCAATCGCCTTAACTTCCTCTCCTCCTCCCCATAATAACTTCACTCCCTACAATTCCATTCTACAAAGGGATGATGTTAAATCTTATCTCGACAGTCTTTCTTCTTCTTTTATTATTTGCTCCGTAGATAAAGCTTCAAATAATTATGTTTTTGTCTGCAAGAAGTTTTATCTTTTAACCCTTCTCAACGAACTTGGCTACCATCTCACTTCTCTAGAGTGTCGTGGAAATTCTACTTATCATCCGGTTAACTCTGTAGAGAATGATATTATTCAGGAACATGTGAACTTCATTAAAGATAACTTTGATATTCGTGTTTCTGAGGACAACCTTTGTCTACCGAGAATCTTTTGGATTCCTAAACTTCACAAGAATCCTTATAACTATAAGTCTAGATTTATAGCTGGGGCCAGTAAATGTACCACTAAGCAGATATCAGTTGTAGTCAACAAAGCTTTAAAAGTTTTAAAAGAATACTTTTCCAAATACTGCAACTCTATCTACAACAATACTGGAATTAACTGCGACTGGAGCATTAACAGCTCTAAACAGTTCCTGGAAAGGCTGCCTAGACTAGAGATTTTTAATATGCAGGTATACGACATTACCACTCTGTATACCAATCTAGACCTTCAGGTTGTACAGTCACTGCTTTTCGAGCTAATATATCTCCTCTTTAGTAATACGAATAAATTTATTTGTGTTTCTCTGTATAAGAACAACAATTTTTCTCTAAAAAGGAATGTAACGGATACTTATGTTTTTCTGCTGATAAACTCAAAACAGCTATTACATTTATTCTGTTTAACACTTTTGTTTGTTTTGGGGATCAGATTTTAAGGCAAACGAAAGGCATTCCCATGGGAGGGAATTCTAGTAGCCAGTTCGCTGATCTTTCGCTAGGGAAGTGTGAATTCAACTACATGACACGCCTAATCAAAGAAAAGAAGTTCGGTCTCGCTAAGCTCCTCTCAAGAAACTGCAGATATGTCGACGACCTCAACACCATGAACTATTTGTATTTCTCTAACCTAATCAGGTCCATTTATCCACCTGACCTGCTTATGGAGAGGAGTGGTGACGACAATAAATCCGTAAACTATTCGACATCAACATCTCGATGAATAACTCCGGACACGTCGCCACCAAGCTTTACAACAAACTTGATGACTTCAACTTTCCTGTGGTCATGTACATTGTACATCTTTCCTAACAGTAATATTTCCTCTTCTTTTGGTTATAATGTTTTTTACGGTCAGGTCCTTCGTTACTCTTCCATTATCTCTGACCTTGATTCTTTTCTGTGTTCTACCAACACCCTTTATAGGACACTTCTTTCAAGATGTTATAATGACAGACTCCTGAAGAGTAAATTCAGAAAGCTTCTGAAAGACCGACCTAGTATTCTGTACAAATACAGTATACTTGATGTCAGCGACATCCTTGACATCACATTTAACGTGGACAGGTGATCACTGACGAGTGATTGCTAGGGGGTCTTGGCACATTAAAACCGGTACAGGTATTAAACCCCCGAAACCGGTGTGCCAAGTCATCTGCTGATGATGTTCACATAACATTATTTCCTCTCTCCTTTATTCCTTCCGTCTTTTCTTATACTTACAGTTCAGTTACTTTATTTCACCAGGTCTACCTAAGGATCAATTATTCTTTGGTGGGGTTTCACTTCTGGTATTGGCTTCATTCCCGTTCCTTTTCCTTATTCTTTATACTTATTTTTTTATATAGTTTAATGAGATTTCAAGCAGTTATGAGAGAGAGCTTGTAACCATGGATTGTTCTTCAAGTTGAAGTTGACAATAACATGCAATAAATATAATTGGGGGCCTAGTGCAGTAATTGGGGGCCAGCATTGGAAAAAGTTGTAGTGTGTAAAAGGTCATACTTGTCAATTAGTTCATACACACAGCTAACATAGGCCCTAGAAATACCTCACAGCCCAATATATAAAATTTAAAAGTGTACTATTCAATACGGCTGTCAGAATGAAGGTTTTCTAAATTTCGATTATTGACTTATACCAAAATGCCAGGAATTTTTGATTTGGGTCTGAATAACGCTGCAGATGTGTTAATAACGATAGAGGGTCTAAAAAGATTCCCAGAGCCATGATGGAAAAATGGGGACAACTTTGTTTTGGAAAACTTCATTCTGACAGCCGCAGTCTTCGTTCTATGTTGTATAATTCCCAAGGAATAGTGATTTAGTTGACAAAAGAGGTGATATGGTATTGGTATATAATTTACCTAACTGCCTGCAAGTCCAATATAAACCAAAAAGTTTTTTTTTTTGTAATGTAGGCCTCAAAATACAAAACTTCATTCTGACAGCCGTAGTCTAAAAAGGGGTATATTTCATGCCCATTTTTTTCCCTTTTACTGGCAAATTTAAACAATTCCAAACCCCGGGAAGGAAACTTTCTCTAGTTTTTAGGTGTTTGTGAAGTTTCTGGTTTAAAACAGCTGTTTTTAAAGATTTTGTGGCTTTTATAAAAACACCTTCATTCTGACAGCCTTACACCCGTATATAATATATGGGCAATTCCACGATAACGGTAACCAGTAACAAAATAATAAAGTTTGGAGGTGGTTTGGGAGAGATAGAAAATCTTTAAGGTATTTGACCATATTTTCAGGGGCAAAAAACCGTTTGTTGATATCTAGCCTAGTTTAAAAACTGTAGCGCGTCAAAGTTGACTTAAATTTAGTGTATCTTTAGTGTGAATATCCAGTTATTTTCCGAAAGATTTTAGGGAGCTTTATTAATCGTAGAATTCAATATTTTATCCTGTATATCAACCTAGTGGGCTTCAGATAGAAGCCCAGCCTAATTTTGAGGGCCAAATTTCTTTACTTTTTGAGTGTCTTATGATCAAATTTTTCCTCTTCGCGTGTGAATAACGCTACCAAATAGTGAAAAATGTTTTACTGTGGCTACACTATAAGTCTGTTTGATTCGTAACTCTCTCTCTAACGGCAACTTTAGTCATCTATAAAGGTCAGAAAATTTCATTCGTTTTGTCACACTGGAAGTGCAAAAAGTAGGGGTAGTGTGATTCACAGGTAGCGTAATTCACAGCTTGGTAGTGTAATTTACACAGCGGAAAATTAATAAAACAAGTGGTTTAAATGCTTTGTTGTGAAATAAATTGTACTTTCAATACTTTCAGGGCAATTCCAGGGACCTATTTTCAACAACTGCCTGAAAGTGTTGGTAATTTAATCGAAATTAGGGTTCCGCCAGGGCAAAATGTGCCACTTTTAGACCTTAAATCGCAAAAATAATGATTTTTAAATGGATTAGGACATCAAAATTGATTTGAAAGTGTTTTATAGTCATTGTTAGGTCTAGGAACACTTATTTGAGTAATTTAAAGGCTTATTTTCAGAAAATATCAGCAATTTGGGGCTAAAATTACCTTATTTTCTTGTCACGTAACTAAATTTTGCTCAAAGGAGCAGTGTTTTTGCCCCAAAAAATTCTAATTTTTATCAAAAACCATCTATAGAGGTATCAAATTAAAGCTCTTGATGACCTCTTCACATTAAAAACACAAAGAAGTAGTTTAGAATTGATATAAGTGATAAAATGGTCTAAAAATGGATTCAAAAAGTTATAAATTTCGCCCAATTTCTGTCTAATCATGAACCTTTGAGAGCTCATAAAAAAATCATGCCACAATATTACACTGTACATTTTTCTAGGATTACTCTAAATGTCCTATACTTACAGATAGATCAACTTATAGATGCTTACCAAAGTTAATTTGCAACTTATTTTTGTAGTTTGTCCTAAAAAATGGCAAAAAATTGTCAAAAAATGCAATTTTTGACAAAAAATGAGGTAAAATTAATATTTGAGGTCAAATATCCATTTAATCACTCTAAAACCCTTTTTAAACGTTATTTTGGGGCAAGATATGCATGTTTTGTGGTATATCATACCCCTTAGTCATGCCTATATCTTATGTCTACCTCGCATAGGCGCCCGGACCACTGTGGTATGGCAGTAGGGTGTAATCTACACCATTACCAGTATCTAATTGGACCAATTAGTAGTCAATTTAATTTAAAATTAGTAATAGTCAGTCTACTTCACCATTTTACAATAGCAGCAACCAAATCAAGAACAAGCAAACATCAATACAACGCACAAACAGAGCAACTGGGCAGAGTGTGAGTTACACTACGTCCAAATGTGAATAACGTTTACTTCCTATATTGTCCCTGTACTACACACATTCCACAAATTTATGTTAGGAAGGACATAGGAAGTTGAAAAAATGTGTACTTTATTGTGATCAAGCCTTATTGTAACTTCTGCTATTACACTGGGGCACGAATTGCAATTTTAAGGCAAGATTTCTAAAACACCAAATTATGCCTGTGAATAACGCCTACTTTTTAAAATGCTGCTCACATAAAAAGTATAAGAGATAGACATTAAACTTTTGTTGCCACATCATCACAAACGTTTAAACTTCATTCTGACTTTATATTATCATGCTGCTAATGTTAGCCTACAATTAGCATGCAATTAAAAGCTAAATTTTGTGCAAAGTGTGAATTACACTACGTGGAATTGCCCATTATATATATATATATATATATAATATATATCACCTATCTCTAATTCATCCAGTCTGATAGTTGTTTGGAACTTAAATTATCACCTCTCGAATCTTGATACATATTCTTATATAAAAATGTAATTATAAGATAAGTCTATGGGTGTAAGGCTGTCAGAATGAAGGTGTTTTTATAAAAGCCACAAAATCTTTAAAAACAGCTGTTTTAAACCAGAAACTTCACAAACACCTAAAAACTAGAGAAAGTTTCCTTCCCGGGGTTTGGAATTGTTTAAATTTGCCAGTAAAAGGGAAAAAAATGGGCATGAAATATACCCCTTTTTAGACTACGGCTGTCAGAATGAAGTTTTGTATTTTGAGGCCTACATTACAAAAAAAAAACTTTTTGGTTTATATTGGACTTGCAGGCAGTTAGGTAAATTATATACCAATACCATATCACCTCTTTTGTCAACTAAATCACTATTCCTTGGGAATTATACAACATAGAACGAAGACTGCGGCTGTCAGAATGAAGTTTTCCAAAACAAAGTTGTCCCCATTTTTCCATCATGGCTCTGGGAATCTTTTTAGACCCTCTATCGTTATTAACACATCTGCAGCGTTATTCAGACCCAAATCAAAAATTCCTGGCATTTTGGTATAAGTCAATAATCGAAATTTAGAAAACCTTCATTCTGACAGCCGTATTGAATAGTACACTTTTAAATTTTATATATTGGGCTGTGAGGTATTTCTAGGGCCTATGTTAGCTGTGTGTATGAACTAATTGACAAGTATGACCTTTTACACACTACAACTTTTTCCAATGCTGGCCCCCAATTACTGCACTAGGCCCCCAATTATATTTATTGCATGTTATTGTCAACTTCAACTTGAAGAACAATCCATGGTTACAAGCTCTCTCTCATAACTGCTTGAAATCTCATTAAACTATATAAAAAAATAAGTATAAAGAATAAGGAAAAGGAACGGGAATGAAGCCAATACCAGAAGTGAAACCCCACCAAAGAATAATTGATCCTTAGGTAGACCTGGTGAAATAAAGTAACTGAACTGTAAGTATAAGAAAAGACGGAAGGAATAAAGGAGAGAGGAAATAATGTTATGTGAACATCATCAGCAGATGACTTGGCACACCGGTTTCGGGGGTTTAATACCTGTACCGGTTTTAATGTGCCAAGACCCCCTAGCAATCACTCGTCAGTGATCACCTGTCCACGTTAAATGTGATGTCAAGGATGTCGCTGACATCAAGTATACTGTATTTGTACAGAATACTAGGTCGGTCTTTCAGAAGCTTTCTGAATTTACTCTTCAGGAGTCTGTCATTATAACATCTTGAAAGAAGTGTCCTATAAAGGGTGTTGGTAGAACACAGAAAAGAATCAAGGTCAGAGATAATGGAAGAGTAACGAAGGACCTGACCGTAAAAAACATTATAACCAAAAGAAGAGGAAATATTACTGTTAGGAAAGATGTACAATGTACATGACCACAGGAAAGTTGAAGTCATCAAGTTTGTTGTAAAGCTTGGTGGCGACGTGTCCGGAGTTATTCATCGAGATGTTGATGTCGAATAGTTTACGGATTTATTGTCGTCACCACTCCTCTCCATAAGCAGGTCAGGTGGATAAATGGACCTGATTAGGTTAGAGAAATACAAATAGTTCATGGTGTTGAGGTCGTCGACATATCTGCAGTTTCTTGAGAGGAGCTTAGCGAGACCGAACTTCTTTTCTTTGATTAGGCGTGTCATGTAGTTGAATTCACACTTCCCTAGCGAAAGATCAGCGAACTGGCTACTAGAATTCCCTCCCATGGGAATGCCTTTCGTTTGCCTTAAAATCTGATCCCCAAAACAAACAAAAGTGTTAAACAGAATAAATGTAATAGCTGTTTTGAGTTTATCAGCAGAAAAACATAAGTATCCGTTACATTCCTTTTTAGAGAAAAATTGTTGTTCTTATACAGAGAAACACAAATAAATTTATTCGTATTACTAAAGAGGAGATATATTAGCTCGAAAAGCAGTGACTGTACAACCTGAAGGTCTAGATTGGTATACAGAGTGGTAATGTCGTATACCTGCATATTAAAAATCTCTAGTCTAGGCAGCCTTTCCAGGAACTGTTTAGAGCTGTTAATGCTCCAGTCGCAGTTAATTCCAGTATTGTTGTAGATAGAGTTGCAGTATTTGGAAAAGTATTCTTTTAAAACTTTTAAAGCTTTGTTGACTACAACTGATATCTGCTTAGTGGTACATTTACTGGCCCCAGCTATAAATCTAGACTTATAGTTATAAGGATTCTTGTGAAGTTTAGGAATCCAAAAGATTCTCGGTAGACAAAGGTTGTCCTCAGAAACACGAATATCAAAGTTATCTTTAATGAAGTTCACATGTTCCTGAATAATATCATTCTCTACAGAGTTAACCGGATGATAAGTAGAATTTCCACGACACTCTAGAGAAGTGAGATGGTAGCCAAGTTCGTTGAGAAGGGTTAAAAGATAAAACTTCTTGCAGCTACATACATGCTACATGAAGAGGTCTCCTCCTAGTCGTTGGAGTGGCCTGCATCACACACATTTCTTCTACGGCGTAACATGTTCCTCCATTCCACTCGCTTTAGAGCCAACTGTTTTACTGCATCTCTGCTGATGTTATCGACACCTGTAAATTCAGCCGCATCCTCGAGTACACAGGCCATCCAGCCTTTGCGGGGTCGTCCTCTCAGTCTCTTTCCATAGTTTGGTTTCCAATCCAGTAAGAAATTGGGAAACCGCGTCTCTGGCATTCTGACAACATGTCCGTACCACCTTAGTCTAGCCGCACCGATGAAAGTTTCGATAGACTTAATTCCAGCACGCCTGAGAACTTCTTCATTGGAGACATGGAAGAACCACTTTATCTTCAAGATTCTTCTCAGGGAGGTCAGATGGAAGACCTCAAACCGTTTCATCTGCTTCTTTGTTGTGTTCCACACTTCGGCTCCATATAACAGAATAGTAATAACAGCAGCCTTGTAGATACGGATCTTGGTGGGCGTTCTTATAGTTCGACTGTTCCATATCTTCCAAAGCTGATGGAACGCACCATTAGCACGCTGGATCCTGATGTCAAGATCTCGGTCAATGGTACCATCCCCACTGATGTTGGCACCAAGATAAACAAAGTTGCTGACCTGTTCAACAGGTTCTCCCTCCACTGTTAGCTTTATACTGTCTCTTTCGGTGTAAGGTCGCTGGGACGCACACTTGCTGATCGCCATGCATTGTGTCTTTTTAGCGTTGATCTTCAACCCAGCATAAGAGGTGTAATAAGCTATAAGATCAGTGGACTCTTGCAGCCCTTCTTCAGTATTGTCTATCACTGCCAGATCATCAGCGTAGTCACTGTCCATGATAACTTTTTCATCTGCACCCTTTAGTTCCTTTTGCAGTACAGCACCATGACTGATTGCCTTGTGAACCTCGGCCAAAAAGATTCCAAAGTTCAGACAAAAATTAAATACAGGGGGGCCCTGGATATCACCCTGTCCAGTGCCCGAATTAACAGAGAACCAATCAGACATTTCACCATTAACCCTGACAGCACTCATGGTTCCGTTGAAGAATGCCTGAAAGATTCTAACATATTTCTCAGGAAGTCCATAGTGTCTCATGCTTGACCAAATAAACTCTCTTCTGATGGAATCAAACGCTGCCTTAAAATCAATGAAATTAACATAAAGTGGAATGTTAAACTCAATGCAGTTGTGAATAATGGTGCGGATGGAATAAATCTGATCAATACATGAGCGGTTCCGTCTGAACCCACACTGATTTTCCCTAAGAAGACACTCCATTCCAACATCCAGCCTCTTAAGAAGAACCATTTGAAGAACCTTAGAAGACGTTGCCCTAAGAGTTATACCCCTATTATTGCAGCAGTATGAGGTGTCTCCCTTCTTTCCGATAACCACTATAACACCTTTAAGCCAATCCTCAGGGATCACCTCTTCCTCCCAAACCTTTTTAAACAGTAGCTCTAGTTGGCCAACAAGAGCACTTCCACCATACTTAAGTTGTTCATTAGTTATCTCATCAACCCCTGCACTTTTGCAGTTCTTCAGTTTCTTTAGAGCATAACTAATCTCATCTCTAGAAGGAGGTCCATCAGAACAAGAAAGGTAGTCAAAACTCGGTTGTGAGGGCACACCATCGAGGTCATCAAGATTGGCATCCGATAGTGGAGGATTTAAGAGCTCAGTAAAGTGCTCCTTCCACCTTTCCTTCTGACAGACAAAAACATAATTATTTGAAGCTTTATCTACGGAGCAAATAATAAAAGAAGAAGAAAGACTGTCGAGATAAGATTTAACATCATCCCTTTGTAGAATGGAATTGTAGGGAGTGAAGTTATTATGGGGAGGAGGAGAGGAAGTTAAGGCGATTGGTGAAGATCCGGGAGACCTCATCTTTCCAATCCTGGAATTCCAAGCATGAAAGTCCATGATTCCTAGCCATACGGGTGGCGAAGTTGGATGAACACTCGTTGAGGCTCTCCAAGATTTGCTCAGGAGGAACATACACAGGTTCCCTAAATTTGGTACCGTAACTCATGATGCCTCTTAAATCCTCGTGCTCAATGAAAGCAAGGTCACCGGTGATGATGTGGCCTCGAGGCTGATAGCAATAAGGGTTACAGGAACAGGGGCAATCACCTTCCAGGATGGAGGAAATAGTAGTATTATCAAGTGATTTAAGGAATCTATTATAATTAAAAAGCTTACGCCCGACAGGAATATCGTACTTATAGTAAACTTTTAAGGGAAGGAAAGGCGTAAGGTTTGGAGGGAGAAGAGTCAAGATCCTAGAATCACGAATGACTGATTCTATTCGGAGTTTATCAAATATTTTAGAACAATAGTGAAAAGTGATAAACTCGCTATTAACAGAGGTGATATTAGGAGAAGAAGTGCTGTCTTGGTCAGCAAAAGATTGTATAACAAGGAAAATGGCTCCAGATTTGCAGAGGGAATGAGAGCTAAGTTGCTTGAGCTCGCCTTTTTGAAGGCTGCTTATATCTTTATAAAAGTTGTATTTGCTTTCAGACATTTTTCTTTTTAAACTTTCATATTTATTGTCTATCTCTCTTAAAGTGAGAGTCCTTTTGTATATTCTATCTTCATGGCTTTTCTTTTTCTTTTTTCTGCCATGTCCTCTTTTATATCTTTTTATTTTACTTTTAAAATAAATATCGTTAAAGTTGCTTTTAGAAATATTACCAGAACCTTTTATGTTGTCATTGAGACCTAGAGGGTGAGCAGTGCTCAGGAGATTAATCCAAAGAAGTTCCCTGTCAGCTAAGGCCAGACGAGGGTCTTCAGTAGAGGAAGGGTCAATAAAATCAATAATTTGAATGGAGGCGTCATGAAAATTATGACCGGGAGTATTAAAGTGGTCATGGACAAAGGAGGATTTGCCGGCTGTTCTGTGAGCCCAACATATTGAAGTTCAAGCAGTTATGAGAGAGAGCTTGGAACCATGGATTGTTCTGTTAGTGTTCAGTTAGTGTAGTTGCAATTCTTCCCAGCTTTGTTTGGATGTTTTACTGTTTGAAAAGTTGTGCAATGTGTTATAAATATACTGACTATCTACGGGTGTACGTCTGTCAGAATGATGCGGCTGTCAGAATAAAGTTTTTATCAAAGATCAAATTACTTTGTTAGAAACTTGATTTTGGGCATATTAAACAGGTTTGCATATACTAAAAACACAAATAAACACATTCTTTTATGTATCGGTTGTTACTGATGTTTTTGATCAACTTTTTTTGAATGCAGAATATCATCATTCTGACAGCCGCCATACCATCATTCTGACAGCCGTTTGAATTTTCTGTTTTAATTTGTTAACACATGTTTATTGAGGGTTTTTTAGGGTATGAATGCATACTTTTAGAGTTGTTTGATATACCAGTACCAGGTCTTATAGGGATAACTTTAACAACAAGATCACAAAACTGCCTCATATTTATGCAATGTCAAAATTTGAAAGTGTATTTCCAAATATTTCAGTGATAAATCATTTTTAGCCTTTCTTTCAGTGATGGAAGTGTTTATTTGTGTTTTTAGTATATGCAAACCTGTTTAATATGCCCAAAATAAAGTTTCTAACAACGTAATTTGATTTTTGATAAAAACTTCATTCTGACAGCCGCATCATTCTGACAGCCTTACACCCGTAGTCCAAAATACTGAAAGTGAAAATGTTCAACAAATTTATTAAAATTAGTTCATCAAACGTTTTACGTAATTGAAAACATTTTTTATCAGAATATATTTTTGAAATATTTTGAAAATTTACTTATTATTTAATTATTTAATTAAATAATTTTTCTTTATTAAAAAGTTATTAAAGAAAAAGTTGTTCTTCTCTGTTTTCTAACCACACTGCTTTAAACTAGAATCTTCTTAGATATTCAGAAGTTGACTTATTTGCGGAAACCCAATGTGGTAAAAAGGTGGTAAAAAAGTGGTAATTGTGGATTTTGCTGACGTCAGAAATTTTGGGAACTCTCTGGAATGATTTCTGGGACCTGTCCGCGACAAATATCGCATTTTCCTTTAAATCCGAGGACTGAATTCGCGTATTTTTCTTCAAATCTGCGGGCTAAATATCACGTTTTCTATAAGTATATGAAACCAATCACATCCACAGTCTTCCGAAATCCGAATGTGCGGACTTCGAAAACCAAACAAATATTTCCGGCTCATAATGATCAGGGTAGCATGAAACATGAACAAAAGTAGTTTCCAGAAAAACTTCATTGCATTCATTGATCACAGGCTAGCTATACATCACATCTCCGCATGCAACCCTTGCGGCTGACATGGTAACGAACGAAAGGAAGGAAGAAATATGACAACGTATTCAGACCCACCTACCGCTATCCTTGCTGTCTGAGGTCGTTTGTCCCTACTGCAATCACGACATCTGAAACGTTCTCGAACTCTTGGGAATCTGGGTTAGTGAGGTTGGAGAGTGTTGGGCAGTGAACACTGGACCCTGGAAGTGCGGGACCGAGTGTTCCTTTGCCGTCCCCAAACTTGATCTTACCTGAGGAGTTGGAATCACCTAAAAGTTTTACGGAAACTCGGTCAGATCCTGTGGGACTCCACTTCCACTCCTCTCGATCCTCTCTACCCTCACTCCCAACTGACTCAAGCTCTCTGACTCTCTGTTCAAGGTTCGACTCGCTCTGCTCGATCTGCACTACACGCTCTCTAAGTTGAGTTACAGAACTAATATTCGTATTGGAATGCTCTTCAAGAGCTGATAAACGTTTATTAATATCTTGAAGTTGAGGATTAATCTCACTTAGATGTTGATCAAATTTACTGTGCAAGCTAACAATAAGAGATTTTAAATCCGTAAGTTCGGACGGGTTATCACTTGCTTTATCAACATCAAAACGAATACTGGACTGAAAGTTGTGAGTAACTGGCATTTTAGCCGGAGGTTCTTTGCCAGATTCACTAGTTATACTATCAGAACTATTTGCACTTGAATTTAGAGCACGTTTAATAGATTCACTTTGAGAGAAAGCACTGTCAGAAGAAAAGTAAGAATCAATACGAGGAGTATCGTCAGATTTAGAAAATGTGAATATCGATTTTGAACCCATCAGATAACAGATAAATCTCAAATGTGACAGTTAAATTGACTAATTAATGGAATGTCAAAACAGGTAACCGTTGATAGATCGTAGATTAATAGCAAGGTTGATAGAAGCACTATTAAGAATTTACACTAATGTACGGGATGTACGGAATATTCCAGAAAATGTATAGCTATTTGGTAAAGGTGGCTTGAGCAGCGCAATTCTATAAGTTAGCTAATCTAAGAGATAAGAAAAGACCAACATATAGATAATTGTAAATCAGCACTGCTGAAAAAACTGCTGTTAAAACAATCATTGCACGTGCACGTGCACATTTCAACTCCGTTACCATGGTTACTTTGCAACTACCTATTGCTCGTCTAATTTGCACGTGGGCGGTCGTACAGACAAAAACAATTCTTTGAATTATAAGTAAGACTAGAAAACCCGTGGTCACAGGGAGGAAGCTAATAGTATTTTTTGTTAATAAGTTCAAATCGCGTCAAAAAATATCCTACACAACCAAAGATACAGCCGATTAAAATGTTGCTCGCACTAAACACAACGTAATATCAACAAAACCGATAAAAATGCCGTTCTAACAATTAAATATTTGCACGTGCACGTGCGTGTAACAACCCTCGTTACCATGGTTAGATAGACAGATAGACAGATAGACATTATACAGCAGAAATAATTCTCTGAATTATAATATAGATAACTTAGTAGACAGCTTTTTAAGTGTGGTAGCTGTTAAACAGGGTTCTTTGTGCTCGTTCCATCGCAGGAAGCTGTGTCACTTAAGTCATGACATCGGATTTTAAATCCTGAAAGTCGTTGATAATATGAAATTTAAACGATTAACAACAGCTATCTTATGGATTGCGCGAACGCCGATCCACTAAACAGTAGTTTCTCAACTTTTTTCACTCATCAGTGTTGAATTGGCGGCATGCCGCGCGCGACGGCATGTTATGGCGCGCACGCTACTACTGCTTAACTACCTTACTCGGGAATATTATGACAGGGATAAAGTGGTGGGTTTTGGAAAATTCCGCCATATTTTTCCCGGTCATTAATTTTCCCAGTCATAAATTAACCTGCTATAATGTTCCCGAGTAAGGTAAACTAATAGTAATACATTTTGATGCTTGGTGGGTTTTGGAATATTCCGCCATATTTTTCCCGGTCATTAATTTTCCCAGTCATAAATTAACCCGCTATAATATTCCCGAGTAAGGTACTTTTTTCTTTTCCGGACAGCTTGGGCATTGGGGGTCCTTCACATATTACGTAATCGATATTTTAGCAGTTTTTACCCCTTCCCCCTCCGTAATCAACCCTAATCAAGACCCAACCCCCCTCCTGACAGCAATATTACGTAATCATGGACTGACCGCCCTGACTTTTTTCCCTAGAAAACACTTTTCTCTACGTTTCATACTATCATGATGAGCCGAAATCATTGTTATTATATCCGGCCAAGCACCTTCTAAACTACTTACTATTATATCCGGATATTCGATCAATTTCTAAATTTTATCACTATCAGAGTGAAATTTAATGGAATTTGAATTAAAATATTGTCAAATTATTATTATTCTAGAGGGCAAAAAATAAAGAAGTTTGATGTAATCAATGACCAACCCCCCCCCCCCCCCCCCCCCGTAATCAACCGTAAGTATTTGGAAACCCCCCCCCCCTCGGCTGATTATGTAATATGTGAACGACCCCTTGTCACTTGTGAGCTTGTCGATTGCACGCTTTTTCAGATGGAGTTGGTTTAAAATCCAAAATCCAAAAATAATAGGCCATTTAAAGACCAAAATAAATGAAATTTGAGTTAACTGGAGAGTTTCTTCCTTCAACTAAAGGCAACTATAACTGTGCTCAGCTATGCTTGTTAAAACAGCAACCCGGACCTGGGATAGCACAGTATGATGGGATAGAGATCGTACATAACAGAGATCGTACATAACATAACAGCAGGGTGTCAGAGTTATGTAGATATAAGGGACCAAATTCAAAATTGTTCACAAGTCTTTCCCTTTGTTTCATAGGCGCCATGGCGCTATTTACTGGAATTAATCCTGTGTAACTCTTGAATTCTTTTTAGCCAAAAGTCTTGATTAAGCTCCTTTATTGTATTCAGATTCTGATAAACAATCTTTGGCGTTTCCTTTCGCCGTCACAACCTTGACTAGCTGTGCTTCTGGATTGTGATCATTGCTAGGATTGTACAGATCACTTTCAGAAAGGCTTAGTGAGTGGAGGATGTTTCAGGTCACTTCATATCACGCTCCACGTTCAGATAGACGTTATAAGAAATGAATCCTTTTTGTGGCACCATTTTAACCTTTTCATAATTTTGACCGTTGATAATAGTGCTCCCTCAAAAATGTCAACAAAAATTACAGAAACACTTATTTTTACTCTATTTCGATTAAACAGCTCTTCCTGTATTTATGCAGTAAAACTGCTTTGATTAATTGTAGGACACATTTGACATTATTTGAACTATTGTTCTTCATAACTTTACAAAAGATAAATTATTTCAGACATCGCAACGGAAACACAAGCGTTTCGATCCGAGAAACTCCGAGTTACATTGAAAACTCGGCTGATGCTACCAAATTAAAAAACAGGGACTCAACTTTTGACATATCGGACTCCATTTCTACGACATCATTATCAACCGTCGATGACAATAAACCATTTGTAAGTATCCATATTTTAGTCTATAAATATTAAATATCTTGACTTTCTTATTCCACTAACCATTTTACTTCCTTTATCTTCAAATAGATTTCCTTGGAGGGTTGCCACAATCTTCATGCTATTCTCTTGTTATTCTCTTTGGGTTGCCACAACCCAAAGGCAGACATCTTCTCTTGTGGGCCACCCAGATCCAGCCTCTTTTTAACGTTTGTTTTATATCTTTGTTTTTTCAGCCGAGGAAAGTATGGGACGAGAACGAGAGATTGCCTGCATGTATCATTCCCCGACCTCAAACATCACTGAAATCAGATCCTTTGAAGGCCTACAAGAAATATGAGGTTTCTTGGAATCAGCATAGTGGTGAGACTAACATACTTTCGTTATCATAATAATTGAATAATATAAAGTTCGGTTCGGCGAAAAATTCCTGGTTCAGTCGTTTCCTAGTATTAATAGGAATTAATAGTAAATAAATAGTAAATAAATAGTAATTTAACAGTAAATTGTGACATGTTATAAATATTCACCTGCATAGTTGGTTACATAATGCTCCAAAAATAGCTCTGAAATATGAGTGACTTTAAATTAAGCTTTATTAATAATACCTCATAACTTGACAGGTTATTTCCTAAATTTATTTAATATGATTTTGGTCACTCCCCACAAATTAAACAACACTCCCACAGTGCCAGGCCAGAAACGTCACACAGCTCTTAGGAGTGCTATAAAGCGTCAGATGATGGAATGTGATCTCGCTCCCTTCGTTCCTCAACAGAGAGACGTCTCCGTCAACAAATACCAGGTAAGTACAAACTACAAGTATATACGTTCTTCAGGCTGTGGGCGCTTGCCAGGGCCCTGAAACAGCGTACCTATGTGACGACCCTGCATTGCTACTTCATCTCATTTTCCAAGCGTACAATTTATTGCTTGTAGACCGTGAGCACCAAGCGAGCTGCCACGGGCAGACGTGGGTCATCAAGTACACGTGGGCAGACACGTGGGCAAACACGTGGGCAAACACGTGGTCTAATCAGAACAGAGCATGAAATGAAAGTCGCTGTCTTACCAGTCACCCGGTACATATTGAGCCCATTGTGAGACTGTGAGATTACATTGTTCGTGTTGACTCACGGCATATCATTCTTGCTGTTCACACCCATGAAATAACCATGAACAATCCAGGTGCCAACCAGCAAGAAAAGAGAACGGCTAAGATGGGCAGTTCGCAACCAGATGATGGGATAATATTTACACGTGGGATAAATATGTGCACGTGCGCGTGCAGCCTTATCTTCAGTCAAGCACAAGAATTATTTCGCTCTCTGGATTGTTTGTCCATCTAAGCTGCCACAACCCTAGGTTCATTTAATCAGAGTTATATTCACGATACAGCCTATTATGGCACACAGATGATTTGATTGGCTTTGTTTTCTTGCTGACGGGGGTGTTAGCTGTTTATCATCATGGGCCATTATTGATTGATGTTTTCCAGACTTTCATAAGACAGTCCACACTTGTGACTAATATTATTCACTGACAGCGACAAAATTTTGTACCACATTTTTTGTATCACTATCATTGATACGTATATCTGCAGATCTTTATTGCTATATTAATATTATGCCAAATATTTACAAAATTGATTTGATTGACAACAGTTCCGCTTGTAAAGTTGTAACTAAGTAAATAAACATTTTATTTTATCCGGTAACCTTTTTTAAATTTTGTTTGTGGGATAAATATGTCTACAACTTAAAAAGAGAAACAATATTTTTTTTCAAGAAATAAATCCCTGTGCATTCCGGCTACATTTGTTATGGCTCATGCTTAAGCTACTCATACAATACAAAGTTGCATCATTCAATGTATTCTTCTGCTCACACGACAAGCTTGTTTAGGGCTCGGGTAACTGTTACGGTTAAATTTAATGTTATCTTAAGCTTATGCTTATTGTGGGGCTAGGGTTCCGGTAAGACTGTTTCTTCCGGTTACAAAACCGTAAAAACCCAAGTCACGTGACAGCGCGCTGTCGAGTGAAATTGAATTAGTAATCGTCTTCCAGCCGACAGATTATTATTAATATTACGTAATCAGTCGAGGGGAGGGGGGTTTCCAAACGCTTACGCTGGTGTAATTCTGACACAATAGCTATGTGTAGAACCGATAATACGGAGGGGAGTGGGGAGGGGGATCAAAAAGTGATTACGTGCCGTACATTGTGCTTTTCACGGAGATCAATTAATGCAATGAATACAGAATACAGAATATTTGATATTAGACAGCGTTTTTCTAGCATAAATCGCGCATTTATATAATTTACTTTTAGTATTTAGAATTTAGATATTGTTTGGGTTAGGGTAAAAGTTGTTTGGATCTAGGTGCATTTACGTTAGTCACAAGACAGCGCCGGCGCGGCTGTACTTTCATTAATAGTGACATCAATTAATCATTCTCCTACGGCACAATAATCGTGGTCCTATGGCTATTCAAAATTATTTCCAAAGTGGCCTCGCCGCTTCGCAGCATCATGCTCGAGAGAGGGCCACACGACGGCCGACGCATCAAAGCCAATTTAATGGCGAGTAAAGCAATTAATTAATCACGATTCTTGCCAATGCATATTCTCATATTCAATATTTGTTAGACTATTATGACTATGCACTTGCACTATGGCCATGGCACATGGGTTTGACCGACAAGGCTAAGCCGCGTACGAATTTATTCATATTGTTTAATTTTATGCTTCGCCAGCATTAGATTGTTAGCAGAACTGAAAGCTCTAATCTTCGTTATAACGATGTACTACTTATATAAAGACAATCGAAAAAGATAAATAACCACTCGGTATTTTAAAGTAAAACTTTACCATTTACATACTTATATGATGTACATTGTACAGTTACATTGTACAGTTATTTTATTGAGTTCAACTTCATCCTCACTTACATCATGTCATCCACATTTCACTTTACTTGCAGTGATTAGCTTATGGACGGCAATATTTGTACGGGATTTCCCCTTACCAGGCGCCTGGCTCACATTCGTTTCACATAGACCAGGAAGCATTGACATGAGCAGACTGAGATGTTTCATGAACGCAACTTTTATACAAAGTCATAATAACAATTTAAACTAAGACAGTTACGTAATTTGAAAGTTCTAGAACTATTATGGTCGATCTAACTCTGACAATTACAAAGAAACAAAATGTGGTCGCCCACAAACTTAAACTAGAGAGATTGGGATTGATAACATGAGCGTACTGAGTAGTAGTCATTTAATTACCAACAACAATCTAACAACAAATCACATGAAGTTAAACCAAAAGTAATGTTAATTAAATTTCATAATAATCAAGCTATGCACTACACTCTAACATACGCGCTTTTAAATTTTAGCCAAATATTAATGGAATCTTAAAGTTTTATCCCTGATATTAAAAACATCCATCAGGACTCAGGATTCAGGACCTCCCAAACTTTCGAACTGCGGTGTAACCCACTGGCTAGCAGAGAAGTAATAATTATGAAATTAGTATGAAAATATAATTAAACCCAAAATTTACGAAATTTCACCTCCAAATTGTTCTCTGTCAGATTACAATTTAACAAGCAATTTTGATTAACCACAATCATCTAGGCATATTTTTACAAATCTTAAAAATCAAACAATCGTGACTTTAGAATGTTCATGAAAGTTCAAACAGGTTACCGTACTCATTATTATTACCTAACTAAATATCAAAGGCTATAGTCTGACAGAAGATAATTTATACGGTTGATTTTGAAAGTCACCATCTCCCGAAACATAATCACTATCATATTATAATGAACAGTATCTGAATGCGTGTATTTCTAGATGGTGTTGGCACTCGCCACCCAAATATTCCGAGCCAGTTAATCTCGATGCAAATAAATTGGAATCGTTCCAAATCATTCATCATCAGGACGATCATCTTCGTTGGAAACAGCCTCACGTTTTCTCTAGATTCCCATCCGTTCCATTTTCTCCTCTTTTGCTCTGCGACTATGACACAGCTGCGGAAAAATATCAACAAAATATTCACGATTTGTTAGGAATCCAGAATTATCCAGAATTATCCAGAAATAATCGTCGCTTTATGTGGTCGATAGTATTTGAAATTATAAGACTGAATCACACGTGTGTGCGACATTTTCCGAGTAATTTAAATACTATCGAACCATCGAACCATGAATTTTATTGTTGCAAAGTTTTCCGTTTAAGAATCAGCCTTACCGTTTTTTTTGGAATGTATGTTTTGAGGAATTCGTCTATCGCAATGTCACCGTTCAGGAAATTCTCCGCTATAGCCTGAAATAAGGTTTTGTTTGATTGATAAATGATAATGCGATATGAAGGACGGAGGTATTCATCTGTTGAATTTCTAAGATGCTTTTAAATTTCGTTTCTAGTGATTGATTTTCATACATCCTTTAGACTGATGTGCGATGAGTCAGCAATGTTTCTCTGCTAAAATAATTGCTCTTTTGTCGGTGTTAATTTATTACATTGTCTGTTTGATTAACTTTAATTAGCAGGACTACCGATTTTATTTTAATCTTCCGGAGAAACTATCCTGAGGTGATTGTTTCATTGTGTTCCGTCTAGACATGCCACAATCAGACGTCTGAAGTTTGATCTTATCTAACTTCTCCAACCACCGGAAGGGTATGTTCAATAATACAATTTGAGATGGAATAATCAATTTATAAAATGCTTTCAAATTTAGTTTCAGTTGATTGTTGGCATATTTCTTATACTTATAATAGACGAACGAGTCGGCTGTGTTTCCTTAGTAAAATAATTGCTTATTTGTTTACATTTCTTCGGGGTTAATTTTTCTCATTGTTTAATGA
>NC_087078.1:19964105-20011605 GCF_026151205.1 Bolinopsis microptera | reverse complement strand
TTGAGCTTGATTTGGAAAGTCTCACCTTCTTCCCGAAACATTTTATTCACTTCATATATAATTGAAACAGTATCTGAATTCTTTGCGTGTATTTCTAGTTGGTGTTGCCATTATGCCACTATATTTGGCAATCGCACTCAAATATTCCGAGCCAGTTTAATCTCGTTGCAAATAAATAAATTGGAATCGTTTCCAAATCATGCATTCATCAGTACTTAAGGATCATCTTTTTTCGTTGGAAAAACGGGCCTCACGTTTTCAATTTGCTAGATTCCCTCCGTTCCTTTTCATCCCCCCCCCCCCCCCCCCCCCCCCTCTTTTTGCTTTCTGCCTTTTGCGGCACTATGACACAGTCTGCGGGAAAAAAAAATATCATCAAATTATTCGCATCATGACGATTGTTAGGAATCCAGAGAATTATCCAGAAATAATCGTGCTTTATGTGGGTTTTCGTCGATAGTATTTTGAAATTTATAGACTTGAATCACACGTGTGTGCGTGCAGTCGCATTTTTCCGAGTAATTTAAATACTATCGAACCATGAATTTTATTAGTTGCCAAAAGTTTTTTCCGTTTAAGTATCAGCCTTACCGTTTTTTTTCGGAATGTTATGTGTTTTGGGGAGGTTGAAATTCGTCTTTCGCTATGTCACCGTTCAGGAAATTTTTTTCTCGCTATAGCCTGATGTCTGAAAATATAAAGGTTTTGTGTTGATTGATAAATGATAATGCGATATGGTGTTGGATGTGTTGTGGGGTTGTGGAAAAGGTTTGAAGGACCAGGACGGTATTCATTTTCCTGTTGAATTTTCCTAACGATGCTTTTTAGATTTCGTTTTAGTGATTGTTTTTCATACATCCTTTAGACTGATTGTTTGTTACGATGAGTCAGCCAATGTTTCTCTTGCTATAAAAATAATTGCTCTTTTGGTTTACTTTTGTCGGGTGTTATTTTAATTTATTACATTGTCTGTGTGTGTTTGATTAACTTTAATTTAGCAGGACTACCGATTTTATTTTAATCTTCCGAGAGAAAACTATACTGAGGTGATTGTTTCATTGTGTTCCGTCTAGACATGCACACAATCAGACGTCTAAAAGTTGATCTTATCTTATTTCCAACCACCGGGTATAAGGTTTTGTTCAACAATTTGAGAAGTTTGGAATAATCAATTTATTTTTAAAATGCTTTTTCAAATTTAGTTTCAGTTTGATTGTTGGCATTATTTTCTTTATACTTATAATTAGACGAAACGAGTCGGGCTGTGTTTTCCTTTAATTAAAACAATTGTTATTTGTTGACATTTCTTCGTGTGTGGGTTAAATTTTTCTATTGTTTAATTGAATTTAAGTTCAAATAAGCAGTCTACAGCGATTTAAATTTGTCCTCGATAAATTCCATTCTTAGGTACCTGTTTCATTGTGTGCCCCTAGAAATTTTAGGACAAAGGTTTTGATTTTTCAAGATTATTAGTTCTGGGAATTTTCGTCATCACATAATGTTGCTTCTCCAGAAACTTAGGTTCTTGTTCGAAGAATGATTTTAAGAAGAGAAGAAATGCATTCATAAGACACATTACGGAATAAGATGATCATTAAGATTTTTTTTTTCCGGGTTTCTTTTCTCCGAATTGTCTAAATTGAGATCTTGAATTTTGAATAAGAAAGGATGCATCGCCAATCGACATTGTGCTAATAAGGATTTAGGAATTGATTCTGTTGAAATATTTATAAATGTTACAGAGTTGGTATATTTCAATATTATTCTAGGAAATAGTTAATCGAAATAGTTAAATATTTTAAACCAGTTAAATATAATTAATATGAAACATATTTCAAACAATAATAAAAAACAGGTTTGACGTGAGCCCTGTTGCATTTTTTTTTTTTTATTGCGCCGAAGGTCCCTCAAAAGACAGTTTTGTATTTTAAAAGGGATCTGATGGGCACAACTTAGCTTGAGCATATTTGTTTTCAAAGACACACTGTAAAAATTCGTTTTTCCCGTTAGGGAAGGCAAAACTCAGGGAAGTGAATGAGGGAGATAATTATAAGTGATTGGAAGGAAATCGATGGATATTATTGGTCAATTTTTTTTTCTCCCTAATTTTTGTTTTGATTGAAATATATAAAAAAAAAGGGCTTTCTGGTGGATAAGCCAATATTGTATTAGCCGCAACATGCCAACATAGTCAGGGGGCAGGCAAGTACATATTATATACATTCTTTTAAAACAAACAAATATTTTGCCCCTTAAATGCTTATTCTTCGAGTTGGGTCAAAATTAATAGAGGACGAAAAGGACAATTGTGACTCAATCTCTCTCCTCCCCTCTCCCTCTCCCTCCCCCTCTCCCTCTCCCTCTCTCTCTTTGCATCTCTTTCTTCCTCTCTTTCTTTTCCCCTCTCTCTCAATCTCTCTCTCTCGCCCCCCTCTCTCTCTCTCTCTCTCTCTCTCTCTCTCTCTCTCTCTCTCTCTCTCTCTCTCTCTCTCTCTCTCTCTCTCTCTCTCTCTATCTCTCTCTCTTTGCCTCTCTCTCTTCCTCTCTCAATCTCTCTCCCTCTCCCTCTCTCTCTCCCCCTCTCCCTCTCCCTCTCTCTCTTTGCATCTCTCTCTCTCGCCCCCTCTCTCTCTCTCGCCCCCTCTCCCTCTCCCTCTCCCTCTCTCTCTCTCTCTCTCCTCTCTCTCTCTCCCTCTCTCTCTCTCTCTCTCTCTCTCTCTCTCTCTCTCTCTCTCTCTCTCTCTCTCTCTCTCTCTCTCTCTCTCTCTCTCTCTCTCTCTCTCTCTCTCTCTCCCTCTCTCTCTCTCTCTCTCTCTCTCTCTCTCTCTCTATATCTCTCTCTATCTATCTCTCTCATACCACAAATGCGCCATAAATGGCAGATTATAGCAGGATTACTTCTTTTAACGTAACACGCATAGCGAAGATTAAATGATTCTTCGCGCGAAAAACGCGCGCGCGCGTCTGTGACGGTTTCAGTGTAAAGTCGGTTTTAAAGTAATGCAATATGTATGTACTACGGCTTTATTGCCGAAGCCCTCAAACAGTTGTAAAAGTTGATCTGATGGGCACAACTAGCTTGAGCATATTTGTTTTTAAAAAACACACTTTAAAAATTCGTTTTTCCCGGTAGGAAGGCACTCAGGAGCTGAATGAGGGAGATAATTATAGATTAGGAAATCGATGGTATTTTTGGTCAATTTTTCTAATTTTTGTTTGAAAGATATAAAAGGCTTCTGGATAAGTCCAATATAGTATTAGCCGCAACAAGTACATTTATATACATCTTATAAAACAACAATATTATGCCCTTAAATATGTACTTATTCTTAGAGTTGTAGTCAAAATAATAGAGACGAAAAGGACAATTTATGACGTCAAAGTAGCTCCTGAGTGCCTTCCTAATATAATAGCGGAAGAAAATTTTAAATGTTTTTTTCTTGGGAGAGTGGAAAATATGCTTTAGCTAATTGTTGGAGCAACATAGTAGTAGTAATTGCGCCCATCACATTTATTTGTACAGCTCTTTAGGTTGGTTCTTGGTACTATGGACAACACATTCCTGCACAAAATGCTTGTGGCAAATTAGTTCTCAGAAAATGCTCATAATGCCCTAACTTATTATATTAAGCAATACGGGGATTTTAACCCAATTCTAAATCGACTTTATCTTGGACAAATAAACAGTATCCACAGTTACTGACGGCACCAAAACACCAAGGTTGCACCTTTCTTTACTAAACTCAAGTCCGCTCCTAATAACAGAGGACTGGACCGCTGAATCTGTCCTTCTCCCCAGTTTCCCCCCGCAGAAATTCCTAGCATATCTCTGGGTAATAGGATGAGCTATAACGTATACCAGAGGATTAATGATACCGTTTGTGTAGTAAACCGTGACAGTAAGTATCTGTGAAACCTCGTAGGTAAGTGGAACATTCCATGTGTTAGCTATCACTGTGGGAGAGTAGGAGAGAAGACTGGTGACTATGATCCCAGTGGATGTCATCAGGAACCATCCACATCTCCTTCTCTTTCTGATGATGATGAACAGCATCATCCCGTACATCAGGACGACCAGGAGAAATGGAACGGCGAGGAAACATACTTGCTCAATGTACGAATCACGTCCTGATATCACACATCTGTGGTATTTCTCGTAGTACAAGATGGTGGTGGCTCCTGTGATGTACGCCACTGTATCATAGATCAGGAGACCAAGAAGAGGAGTCCAGTTGGCTGCAAACATGTACAGACATGCTCTCTTGGTTATAATGTACCTGTGTCGGAGGGGTAACATGATAGCGATAGCTCTGTCAATAGTGAGAGGGAGGAGGGCTAACATACCCGAGTTAACGAAAGTGTTGAGTGAGATTGTGTAGACTACACAGAACGGGTTGGTCCTGTTATCCGGTGCTCCTATAAACTTGCTGTTTATTATTCCCAGTCCTCTGAATAACCCTATGGTTGAGACTAGGATGTCGCTGATAGCCACGTTGATGATGAGGAGGTTTTGGCAGTTTGCCAGTTTTATTCGCCGCAGGAGAAGGAAGTAGGTGACGGCACTGCTGAAGAGGATGCCCAGGACACCTATAACCACCAGTATGGATCCCTGGGTGATTTGGGTGATAATATGAACGCTTATCAAAGATGTTAGTGCTAATCTTTGAATCAGTTTTGATGATATACATCTAGTGAAAATAAGGGAAACGATTGGAACTACACATAGGTTTCTTGAAATAGCTCAAAAGTATGCTGTCAACTAGTTATGATTTAAGATTGATTAATTTAATTAAAATCCTTAAAAGCCTATCAAAATCACTTACATTGACAATTCTGAAGAGACAAGCTGGTTGGTTCTGTGTTACACAGGTATGATTCCCAATAAAGTAACCCATAACGTATTCTTAGTTCACTTAATCACGTCTCATCATACTTGCAAAATAAGATGGAAGTAATATAACTAAGTTTTCGAGATGTACAAAACACAGCTCCACAAATTGCTATGTACCTGTTAGTCGTTAAATATAAAGTTTTTTTCAGGGTTGCCATACCCTAGAAGCAGGCAGAGCATCTTCATGCTATCCTCTCGTGGACCAGCTAGGTCTCTTCAAATAAAAAAGCATATAAAGTTTAACGATCGCACGGCACGGGAGTCACAAAACTACAAAGTAAAAGTTATTTACAGACACAACCGTTTAGCAAAAGACCATTAAATAAACTCCAAAGACTGTCAATATATCCCATGAAGCCGGCTCCTATTACATTCCTTTAAAAAGGTCCAATGTCCATCTATACTATAGATGGAGGTGTGTTTGCGGGCCTATAGAATATTTATAGGCCCGCAAACACACTCTTATCTTACCACTTATCCTGTTAGTGACGCCTGTGCTTTTATACAATAACGTATCGCGGTAGCGCACAACATATACTTCATATAGGAAAAAGGTGTAAAGTAAACTATTAAACTTATTACCAGTACCATTCATGGTAAACAGGTGCCGATGACTCGCAAAGCAGTCGCCGATGTTAAAGGGCCCTGTACACTATATAAAAAGAAGGATGGAAGTTTGTTTCTTTCAATAACAGGTGTAACCAGTGTGTGTGGGTATTGTGTTCAGTAGTTTAAACAATGTTCAATAAAATAGAGCATGATTTAAGTCTGATATGGTGCCAAATATAATCCACTTTGAGGTAGCAAGCCACTGAAATGGAGTAAATTTGTATAGTTTCAGCCATATTTACCGCTATTTCAGACCACGAACTTGTTCAACAATGGGATCGCTTGCAACACTAATTACACAGGAGAATCGTGGATATGACATCCCTGATAAATCATTAGACCCATTCAATAGATTCGATTACGCGACCAAGGTCTAAAAGTAGGCCTGGTTATAGAGAGCGGTGTCAAATTATTAGTAATCAAGCCACGGCTGAAAACCGCTTTTGAGTCTCCCTCAGCCCTCTTCAAGACAATGATATCACTTCTCAAGCTCCTGTCACGGTAAAATTAGATTTACGATAAGACCGCTATTTTAGAATATCAGTGATACCTGGCTTGCACGGTTTAGACCGAAATATAGCTGACCAGGGGTCTCAGCTAATTAGATCGAAATGACATAATGTTTAAATTATCAGTAATAATATTACATATAAGTAGTAGTATTAGCAATTTACTGTCAAATCATTTTCTCGCTATCTAAAACACTGTATTGGAAAATGTTATCAACCAGATATTAACGTCGGACATGTTCGGACATGTTCGGACCTCTAAAAATAAAATCTATACAAAATTAACGATAATACATTGACCAAACTTTCATAATCAAAACGATGGGCACCTTTGTTTGGCAAAAAGAAGGCATTTCGGCTCTATATTATGTTAACTTCAATGAGAATGGAGGACGTTTGGTTACTCTGAACGACAAATGCTCAAAGGACTTGCATTAATCCTATAATATTATTAAAAATGAAAACCACCTTACATGCCGAAGGAAACGACTAAGTTTACACAAATTTGTTTGATCGTTTGTAAGAAGGAGGCTGACTTTCTTCCTAGACAGCTAAATTAAAATGCGGCGAAAGACAACTGAAATCAAAAAATGAGTAACAATGATTTCGAAGCTGTTGTATTTTTCCTGACACTTGCCAGCATGCCTTGCAACCTGTTACTAGATGCCGCCATCTGCCGGGTTAATAAGAAAGAAGTCTTAAAAAGTGTTACCTCAACAAGACTGTCAGCCATGTCTGGCATCCGAGGCTAAAGGTCAGTAAATCTGAGACTGCAAGTTCAATACCGGGGCCACTATGATCCGACTCTGGAGGTTGGTTAGGCAGCGTGATACAATCTTTTTACTTTTCAAAATTGAGATCACTGTCTCATCTGGAGCTCACTGTCTCATCTGGAGCTCACTGTCTCATCTGAAGCTCACTGTCTCATCTGGAGCTCACTGTCTCATCTGGAGCTCACTGTCTCATCTGGAGCTCACTGTCTCATCTGGAGCTCACTGTTTCATCTGGAGCTCACTGTCTCATCTGGAGCTCACTGTCTCATCTGGAGCTCGCTGTCTCATCTGGAGCTCACTGTCTCATCTGGAGCTCACTGTCTCATCTGGAGCTCACTGTCTCATCTGGAGCTCACTGTCTCATCTGGAGCTCACTGTCTCATCTGGAGATCACTGTCTCATCTGTAGCTCACTGTCTCATCTGGAGCTCACTGTCTCATCTGGAGCTCACTGTCTCATCTGGAGCTCACTGTCTCATCTGGAGCTCACTGTCTCATCTGTAACTCACCGTCTCATCTGGAGCTCACTGTCTCATCTGGAGATCACCGTCTCATCTGGAGATCACCGTCTCATCTGGAGCTCACTGTCTCATCTGGAGCTCACTGTCTCATCTGGAGCTCACTGTCTCATCTGGAGCTCACTGTCTCATCTGGAGCTCACTGTCTCATCTGGAGATCACTGTCTCATCTGGAGCTCACTGTCTCATCTGGAGCTCACTGTCTCATCTGGAGCTCACTGTCTCATCTGGAGCTCACTGTCTCATCTGTAGCTCACTGTCTCATCTGGAGCTCACTGTCTCATCTGTAGCTCACTGTCTCATCTGGAGCTCACTGTCTCATCTGGAGATCACTGTCTCATCTGGAGATCACTGTCTCATCTGGAGCTCACTGTTTCATCTGGAGCTCACTGTCTCCTCTGGAGCTCACTGTCTCATCTGGAGCTCACTGTCTCATCTGGAGCTCGCTGTCTCATCTGTAGCTCACTGTCTCATCTGGAGCTCACTGTCTCATCTGGAGATCACCGTCTCATCTGGAGATCACTGTCTCATCTGGAGCTCGCTGTCTCATCTGGAGCTCACTGTCTCATCTGGAGCTCACCGTCTCATCTGGAGCTCACCGTCTCATCTGGAGCTCACTGTCTCATCTAGAGCTCACCGTCTCATCTGGAGCTCACCGTCTCATCTGGAGCTCACTGTCTCATCTGGAGCTCACTGTCTCATCTGGAACTCACTGTCTCATCTGGAGCTCACTGTCTCATCTGGAGCTCACTGTCTCATCTGGAGCTCACTGTCTCATCTGGAGCTCACTGTCTCATCTGGAGCTCACTGTCTCATCTGGAACTCACTGTCTCATCTGGAGCTCACTGTCTCATCTGGAGCTCACTGTCTCATCTGGAGCTCACCGTCTCATCTGGAGCTCACTGTCTCATCTGTAACTCACCGTCTCATCTGGAGCTCACTGTCTCATCTGGAGCTCACTGTCTCATCTGGAGCTCACTGTCTCATCTGGAGCTCACTGTCTCATCTGGAGCTCACTGTCTCATCTGGAGCTCACTGTCTCATCTGGAGCTCACTGTCTCATCTGGAGCTCACTGTCTCATCTGGAGCTCACTGTCTCATCTGTAGCTCACTGTCTCATCTGGAGCTCACTGTCTCATCTGGAGCTCACCGTCTCATCTGGAGCTCACCGTCTCATCTGGAGCTCACTGTTTCATCTGGAGCTCACTGTCTCATCTGGAGCTCACTGTCTCATCTGGAGCTCACTGTCTCATCTGGAGCTCACTGTCTCATCTGGAGCTCACTGTCTCATCTGTAGCTCACTGTCTCATCTGGAGCTCACTGTCTCATCTGGAGCTCACTGTCTCATCTGGAGCTCACTGTCTCATCTGGAGCTCACTGTCTCATCTGGAGCTCACTGTCTCATCTGGAGCTCACTGTCTCATCTGGAGCTCACTGTCTCATCTGGAGCTCACTGTCTCATCTGTAGCTCACTGTCTCATCTGGAGCTCACTGTCTCATCTGGAGCTCACTGTCTCATCTGGAGCCCACTGTCTCATCTGGAGCTCACCGTCTCATCTGGAGCTCACTGTCTCATCTGGAGCTCGCTGTCTCATCTGGAGCTCACTGTCTCATCTGGAGCTCACTGTCTCATCTGGAGCTCACTGTCTCATCTGGAGCTCACTGTCTCATCTGGAGCTCACTGTCTCATCTGGAGCTCACTGTCTCATCTGGAGCTCACTGTCTCATCTGGAGCTCACTGTCTCATCTGGAGCTCACTGTCTCATCTGGAGCTCACCGTCTCATCTGGAGCTCACTGTTTCATCTGGAGTTCCCCTTTGAGTATTTAATGTTCCAAACATTAGTTGAGGGACTGGACTACCGATTATTGGTTGATTGCTTTTGGCAACAGTCAGAGGGAGATCAAATAGAACAACTGTCAAGCTATAATGGTAGACGTCGAATTGTTCTTCAAGGTTCAAAAGGTGTTATACTTTGACCATGATTCGGCAAATACTCTCACCTCATTAATAAACTTTTCAGCGCGTGTTAGGCTGGTACGTGGCAATGATTTGGCGGTTACTCGCTGTCTGAATTAAAATATAATATGCCAGGCGGGTAAATGTAGCATTTTATGCCGAGTTTTAATAAAATATTAGATTAAAACATAATGACGTGGACCATGTGGTTTAATCTTTGCAGCACGTGACAAACCTTTTAAGTTATAGTGACTTGGCACATATTTCCATTTTCCATTATTCAGTTGCAGCAGTCGTGGAATCGCAATGTTTGGGGGATAGCTGTAATATATATAAGTAGTTGTTCTGAAAACGAATTAAATCTACAGGTTTCAGAGCTAGGACTCAGACAGGGAGGCCAGGTGGAGGGTATAGTTACAATCATTTAGCTGCTGAGTTTGGAGGGACGTGGTCTGAGCAATGAAAGGGACCTCCTCTCTGAGCAATGAAAGGGACCTCCTCTCTGAGTAATGAAAGGGACCTCCTCTCTGAGCAATGAAAGGGACCTCCTCTCTGAGCAATGAAAGGGATCGGGACCTCCTCGCTGAGCAATGAAAGGGACCTCCTTGCTGAGCAATGAAAGGGACCTCCTCGCTGAGCAATGAAAGGGACCTCCTCTCTGAGCAATGAAAGGGACCTCCTCTCTGAGTAATGAAAGGGACCTCCTCTCTGAGCAATGAAAGGGACCTCCTTGCTGAGCAATGAAAGGGACCTCCTCTCTGAGCAATGAAAGGGACCTCCTCTCTGAGTAATGAAAGGGACCTCCTCTCTGAGCAATGAAAGGGACCTCCTTGCTGAGCAATGAAAGGGACCTCCTTGCTGCTCATTTCAGGGAGATATGTCAAAATGGCATGTTGGGCGAAGCGGGGCAGCCTAATCAAATATATCGCTCAATCCGTTTAGATTATAGTCACCAGGTACATATTTCCAATTTTCAGGCATAACTTAATCGCAGGGGTTGCGATATATAAGCAAATGTTAAACTCATTAGTTTAGCTCAGGCAGTATAGTGAACCCCAGGTTTTTAGTAGATTTTGCGATGAAAATGACTATTAACTGTTCTTTTATCACAATTTGACGTCAATATATTTGACATTGCTACTTCTTTCCGATTTATCGATCATTATATACCGAGGATTACTCCACGGTGATAACGATGTGTGCAAATCGATCGATTTTTCAATTTCCTCAACGTTTTGATGGGTCAAATTTGGTGGGTTTTTGACAAACTCTGTAAATTCCCCCGAATGATTGCATATCAATATCATATACCTTACGAGACATATTTATATTCGACATAATTCCGGTAACCTAAATGATTTGGGAACAAAAATATAGGATTTTTTGCCGAAAACCACCGCATTTCGTACCCCAAATTAAATCATGGTATTTGGGGATTTTTTTCAAACGAAGCTCTGTATAAGAAATGTAACAGCAGACCACTCAGTGAGAGAGTTGTGTACTCACGTTGGAAAATGTTTGGTCATATACTTCGTAGTGCCAGCAACTCCCCAGCGTTATGTTCAATATTTTTTGCAGTTGAGAGTATGAGGGATATGAAGGGTCGTGTCGGGAGACACCAATGTAATTTATTAAAAACTCTTAAAAATGACTTATCAGATAGATACATTAAACTTGTAAATACAGAAGACATTTATAATTTGATTTTTTAGCCCAAGACAGACCTAATAGTGGAGAAAGTTATTTTAGTTTTAGTAGGTTACTTATCAGATTTTTAATTTGTTTATACAATTTATTTATTTGAATAAAGTTTTATAATAATAATATATGGGGATTTTTTCATTTCTTTATTTTACAAAAATAAAACCCAATATTTGTGAAAATCAATAAAATAAAACATGAAATTTGAAAGTCAATTTCTTCTCGATCTTCTTAGGGACGTTTGTCTCTCCAGTGTAGTCCCAGGTGTAGTCTCCAGTGTAGTCCCAGGTGTAGTCTCCAGTGTAGTCACAGGTGTAGGCACCTCTAACAAGCTGTTACGTCTTATAAACAGTTTCTCAAGCGCCTTTGAAAGACCGCAGGTGTTTGTTATCCTCCACCACTCCCGAAATTACCGCCGTGGCAAATGAAATAGTAGCAGAGCTTGCTGAGTTTTTATGGAACGTGTCCAACCGTCATGAATCATATTTATAACTTACTAAATTGATTATTGATAGTAAATCGACAAAGAAAATACGCGAAAAATAATTTGGGGAAAATAATGATGGTGACCTAAATTTTGGTAGCCCGAAAAAATTTTTCGGAAAACCACCGACTTTCGTACCTTTTAAATATGTCTCGTAAGGTATTGCTATACTATACGTCATTATTATGTGGCGAATCAAATTATAAATCTGTCAAATATAGTTAAAACCCTATAGATGTGGATTCTAGGTGAGACACATTTTTTGACAGGTGACAGCAATAAACCAATCAGCTTCCACTATTGACCAATAATACCCCAGAATCAATGTCACGTCTCAAGAAAATATGCCTCACCTAGAATTCACAACTATTAACCGAGAAATATTTACTGGTGCTTATAATAATAAATCAAATCTAGATTCATCTGACTAATTTGATTTTCACGTGACGCACGAAAGATATCATAAAAATGCGAAATCAAGACATGGTTAAATAAAATGTTGGTCAACGAAACGGCCACAAGAAACCGATTGCTTCATCAGAATGTTTTGGGTCTATAGATTGAAAAAAAAGATACTGATTCATCACTGAACATGCGAGTGTTACTACAGTGTTTAATAAAGTACATTGCAAAATTATAGGATAGACAGACATTTATAAAATGTAACAGTTGGAACGGACGAACACGCGTACACATTAAAAGCAAGAAAAATAATTAAGAAAACACGGACAAACAAACGACAAAGCAGACGAACAAGTGACAAAGCATCCTAACCTCAGTTTCATCTTCAACCTCCGAGGCTGCAATCTTGAGTCTGGCCAGAATGTTATGGGGAGCGTAGTGGTCAGCCAGAGCTTGTTGCTGTTGTTGAAGATCGCTCAGCTCGTTTCGCTTTGACTCCAACTCTGAGTACTGAAAATATTGATTTGTAATTAATTAATCGATTTTTAATTATTCAATTTAAGTTAATAAGGTATATAAATTGAAACGGTAGTAGTTTGTATCATCAGTATGGAGAGGACACAGCTGAGCTGGAAACATTATTGGTGCTAGGATAAGCTTAATATAATAAGCTTATGCCTTATGAGCTTTATTTCGTGTATGAAATATTTAAATCTTATAATTGGAAAGCAAGGTTAAGTTTTGAACGAGGAAAACACTAGGATAAAATATTAAGATCGAACTGTTAGAAATTAAATTACAGTTTAGCTAACATTAAAAATTGTGGTGTCAGCGACATGGATTGAACCAGATAAAACCAATCAAACCAAACAAAATTCAATCAAACAAGATGAAAATCAGCCAAAATCAATCAAATAGACATATCTAACCGATTTAAAATTCAACTTAATTTTATTAGCTACTAATCTATAGTCATCACAAAATGTTAATTCTTCTATAATGCTAATGTAATAGATATCAAGACGTAAATTCTACAAAAACACACAAGAACGACCAAACATTTTCCGGCACAACGCAATTCCGGCTGTATATTGTCCCGGTCTGTCTATTTCCTAAGAAGATAATGGAAACACCAGAGCCGGAAGAAGTATAGATGATAAGGTAGCTCAACTTTTAATGGGAGTTTCATCTCCAGTGCAGTGGACATGTTTTTGCAAAAACTTGATACTTGTACTATGGTTTAGTATGAAAGCTATCTAATTTAACGTGATGATATCAAACATATTTGACCTTTGGGTGGCCTTAAAGTCAAAGCAAAGCGAAATCAGGAAAATTCAACAAAACCTTCGTTATCCATCAAAGCGCACACTTACATTGCACATTCTAATCAAACAAAGTTGTAATCGTCAATTTGGAGACAAGATTAAGTAGGTTCAGGCATGAACTTGCTCAAGGCATAAGTTCTAGCCATCCTAAATCAGTTGCAGGCATGAACTTGCTCAAGGCATAAGTTCTAGCCATCCTAAATCAGTTGCAGGCATGAACTTGCTCAAGGCATAAGTTCTAGCCATCCTAAATCAGTTAGGTGCAGACATGAACTTCCTCAAGGCATAAGTTCTAGCCATCCTAAATCAGTTAGGTGCAGGCATGAACTTGCTCAAGGTATAAGTTCTAGCCATCCTAAATCAGTTAGGTGCAGGCATGAACTTGCTCAAGGCATAAGTTCTAGCCATCCTAAATCAGTCAGGTGCAGGCAAGAACTTGCTCAAGGCATAAGTTCTAGCCATCCTAAATCAGTTAGGTGCAGGCATGAACTTCCTCAAGGCATAAGTTCTAGCCATCCTAAATCAGTTAGGTGCAGGCAAGAACTTCCTCAAGGCATAAGTTCTAGCCATCCTAAATCAGTCAGGTGCAGGCAAGAACTTGCTCAAGGTATAAGTTCTAGCCATCCTAAATCAGTTAGGTGCAGGCATGAACTTGCTCAAGGCATAAGTTCTAGCCATCCTAAATCAGTTAGGTGCAGGCATGAACTTCCTCAAGGCATAAGTTCTAGCCATCCTAAATCAGTTAGGTGCAGGCATGAACTTCCTCAAGGCATAAGTTCTAGCCATCCTAAATCAGTTGCCTTGCAGCAGTATTTGGCACAGCTTATCACACAGAACAAGATAAATTCAATAATAGTAAACACGCTGGCCCCCAGGAACAGTCCAAGTACCCCTCCTACGTCACCGAAAAGGTTGCCAAGATCGTAAGTAATGACTTCATTGACCTGAGTTTTTTGCATGCTGGTGAAAAGGATCTCAACAACCATAAGATTCTTGAAGATGTCGTCAGGGGTGGAATAGGTCACGTTATAGTCAGGTTGTGAAAACCCTTGCAAAAATCCACCAACGTTTTTATGAACACCATCGACCCAGTTGTCTGAAATGGTGGCACTGCTGATGGAGGCTTCGTAGTTCTTCTCCTCGCAAGCAGTGTCACACACGCATTCATTTTCTTCACCGCCTTTCTTTTTATCTTCTGTATTGGTGTAGTTTCCATACCACTCAAGGTAGGTAGACAGCCCACAACTGGCCCACTTTTCAAAAGAACAAGCCTTGTACTTACCCTCGTTGTTAGGAGGTAAGACTTGGACACAGCCGCACCTTTCGTGGAGTGTCCTATCTTTACATTCTTGAAGACAAGCTCCCTCATTGTATATACCGTATGTGGTATTTACAAGAGACGCGTTGCAGCTTTCGGCCTTATGTTTATTTCTCAGTGTGACCCTGAGTCCCAGATCAACTTTGTAATAAGTCCCTGGACTCATCAAGAAGCCAGAAAAAATGGTTGAACCGTATGTTTCGTGGTCATGAAATACTACGTTAAATCCATGGGTTACACTATCAGATGACCGTTTGGAGTAGTCTTGGATGTCAGCCCAAAACATAAGGGTCAGAGCACCATAATCGCCCATCTTGCCTCTTAACGTGCCTTGAGGGTTAACTCTCCAGCATTTCCCAGAGCTTGAAGTCGGCATGGTAACGTAATGTGCCACACCATCAATTGGAACACCATATTCATCCTTCTCCATAAACGATTCCATTTGACCACAGTGCTGGTTTTTTTGCATACATTTTAACAGTCTGTTTGGTGAAGGGCCACCATTTTGGAACAAACTTTCGTAAGTTTCGTTCCTGATAGCGAACATCTCGTCATTCGGATCATTCAACCTGTTGGCCAGTTCTTTGGCCTGTTTTGCGTTGTATTGGTCGATAATGTTGAAGTAATCCTTGTACAGTCTGTTTTCTTCATTTTCAAGGTATGATTTTCTGACTTTATTCATGGAGCAAACAGTAATGGTGGGAAATTTGATGCCTTTCTTTTCACTTTCGTTATCATCCACAACGACCTCGAACTTTGTACCGGTCGGTTTATTAACGAACATGAGTATCTTGGTACAGATGATGTAGCAAGCGTAGATCGAGAAGGCAATCCACAGAAGGAGAAAGAAGACTTTAAGGAGTTTCCGAGGGCTTTCGAATATAAATTTTATTCCATGGGCACTAGTATCCGCTGAAAACTCGCGAATGTCACTCATGAAGGAAGTCTTTTTTTGAAGATTGTCCCAAACTGTTTCTTTACGCTGAAGCTGCCTAGGACCCGGTCTTGGAGGAGCTCCATTTTTATTCATCACTAGGTAGCATTAACTCATTACAATAAATTGTATACAGTAAATTTGTATATTGTATATTGTAAAAGATATTTTCTTTGCAAATAAATATCGTCGGTAAAAAATGCGGCGAAAAATAATAGGGTCAAGGCAAGAGCCCGTGGAGAGAACATGAAAGTTATTTTTATACAACACGATAATAATATTAGTAATGTGGATAATCCAAAACCGTAGACGTTGTATTATTGTACCACAAGCAGCCCTTAATTAAGTGGTCAACAATTTTATATTCATATTATAGCCTAGAATATAATTTATTTAATTAATTAAATGAATTAAAAGTGATGATCTCGAAACCTCACAGCAGTTTGTCAGCCCCTCAAACATAATAATCGAACAGTTTATGATTGTGAATGTACTATGTAATAACAGTCACATTGCATTTTTAGCACACAGGAATATAACACATTAAATTTTAAAAACGAGTATAACATAACAGCAATACCGCAGTTCAGCCGCAGTACTGTGACAGGAATATCGCAGGAATATCGCAGGACTGTGGCAGTACTGTCGCAGGACTGTGGCAGGAATATCGCAAGATCGCAGTACTGTGGCAGTACTGTCGCAGTACTGTGGCAGGACTGTGGCAGGACTGTGGCAGGACTGTCGCAGGACTGTCGCAGGACTGTGGCAGGACTGTGGCAGGACTGTGGCAGGACTGTCGCAGGACTGTCGCAGGACTGTGGCAGGACTGTCGCAGGACTGTCGCAGGACTGTGGCAGGACTGTGGCAGGACTGTGGCAGGACTGTCGCAGGACTGTGGCAGGAATATCGCAGGAATATCGCAGGACTGTGGCAGTACTGTCGCAGGACTGTGGCAGGAATATCGCAAGATCGCAGTACTGTGGCAGTACTGTCGCAGTACTGTGGCAGGACTGTGGCAGGACTGTGGCAGGACTGTGGCAGGACTGTGGCAGGACTGTCGCAGGACTGTGGCAGGACTGTGGCAGGACTGTGGCAGGACTGTCGCAGGACTGTCGCAGGACTGTGGCAGGAATATCGCAAGATCGCAGGACTGTCGCAGGACTGTCGCAGGACTGTGGCAGTTCTGTTGTCGACGAAATATTGTACGCCCAAGTTACGTCTAGACATTGTACTATAGAAATTTAATTTTCCGCATTCGAACTTACGACAAGCATTGTAAAATAGTTAGGATGAATTATGAAAAAGTTGGCTATTTTGTCTTAAAAACCCGGATCCATTGTGCTGCGAGATACTTCGACACGGACCAAAATTTTGACAATCAATCTGGGGGAGTTTCAAATTGGATTATGAATGAACTCATTAAAGTTAAACCCCGCAGCTAATACTAGCATTAAAATACCGATCTCCCTCTTCTTTAATCAAGGAAGTCGACGGAATTATAGTTCATTGTCGTGCAGGTACGGTAGGTGATTGTTATACAATGGATGGTCATTATATCACCTATTGAAGCCACTTGATTATACCAAAGTGAAAATTTTCCAGGAGACACGTACTGCGTTATATACTGTCTCCTGGCAAGGTATGATTAAATTTAAACTATTTGTGGTGTAGCTGAATTTATAAAGGAAATAATGTGGTGATATTTTGACACACCGTCCAATTAAGGAGGCGACAGAGAGTGACGAGAGTCACACACCGTAAGTGACCGGAACTTTCAGGAACAGTGGGACCTATAAGTCTGGCCACAGTGGACTTGTATGAGCCTTCTGTTAATTTCTAATAAAAGAATAAACCCGTCATATCTCCGCAAGCAATCCTCGCCTCCTAAATAGATCCGTGCTGGAGAGAATGCCTTGAAGAAAGGGAAATTCTAACTAACTACGAAGTCTACTGCTGCCTTTTGAAAGATGCAAAGTTTAAGATATTATGTGAAGTCTTCAAGGAATGATCCTGCCAAAGACCCAATTTCGTACAAAGGTAGTTTACCCATGAACCCCACCGGATCCTTGTAAAATTAGACGACTCTCAGTCTTTTCAAATCATTACTGGCAAACTAAGGCATTAAAGAAGCAGAATTTCGTACTGCACAACAGTTCTTCACAACGAAAGGGTTTTTTATTTAAAAAACAAAGATATGGTTTCAGTGAAATGCAAACTTATTAGTATCGAAGATATTAATTTGAAGATTGAAAAAAAAACAAGAAACCTCCCCTTTGGGAAATGAAAATTACAACAGGCAAGTCCGCCCGTCCACACTTCAATCGACAAAGGAAAAGTATGCGTCAAACATATGATGAGGAGTTTCTGAATTAATGACATATCATTTGATTATGAGGATTTCTTTTGAATTCTGTTATAGCGGATGTTTCATATTATTATAATCATATTGCTGTATTTCAACCATTATTATATCCAAGACTTCGTGACTCTAGTGTTGAAGGAGTTAAAACTGAAGGCAGGTCTTTTAGACTAATGGCTATTGACTCTGGTATTTTATCTGAGGCACTGACACAATGATCTTTCAATGATAACGGTTCAATGTAGTAATTAATACAATACCTCTCCAATTGATCCTAATTAATAATCAAGAGTCATGTCGCCAGTAAATAAGTATTTGAATGCTCTTTTTCTCCGAAATAAAGGAATAGAGTATTTTAAGGCGACTATAGTCTAGTATAGTGTAGTTATGGGCTGAGAAAATGTTTCGAGAAATTTGTTTTTTTCTTAACTCAGACATTTCTTATTTGGCGAAACTTATCTTTTTAAGAAAGCATTCAATGATAGTGCACAGCATTCCAAACAGGCCACCTATCTGTCACCAGATTATTGACAGGCGTTTATTGTTCCAATCCTAGCATATTTGAGCCGATAGGACAGTTGATGTGCAGATGAGCACAGATAACTGGTAACTGGTAACTGGTAACTGGTAACTGGTAACTGGTAACTGGTAACTGGTAACTGGTAAGCCATGACGGTACGACCCCTAATAAGCATAGAATGAGGGGCCGTAGACTCCGGGCGTTTCAGTCTGCACAATCCTCGTGAGAAATGTAAACAGAAACTGGACTGCTTCTATGAGTTGATAATTACAATCTGGCAAGGAGAATTCAAACCACAGGAACCATTTTTAATAAAGCAGAACCCTCATCCCAATAATACTACAGTCGAGGATTAATCTAAGTTATTAGTGCTTATGTAATACGCTACGTGACCAACGGCACGGTTCTGTACAACAGACTCAACTTGGGAAAGTAGCAGTACCAACATTTTTATACAAAACTAAATTCCGGAGTGTAGCACAGCAACTAGTAGTCAGACTACCTATCAATCATGTTCTAAATGCAACAAGCAAGTATAATTTTTGTGCCAAACATCTGGGTCCAGGTACGGAAACGACCAACGCCACTGTTGACTGTACCATAATTATTTATTATGCAGCCATAATGCTGCAAAGTTATGCCCGATGCCTCCATACGGCCAATGGCCGTGGAATTCATTGGTTATCTTGGAATTTAAAAGTTTGTAAATATGAATAATAAGCATTCCCAGTGACTCCATTACTCTGCTCGTGACTATTGCTTATCTTAGTCGAATAAGAAAGTATATAATGGTAAATTATTGAAAATATCAAAGCATTCCAAACAGGCCACCAATCTGTCGCCAGATTATTAACAGGCGTTTATTATTTCAATCCTAGCATATTTGAGCCGATAGAACATTAGTAGTGTAGCTGAGTCCAAGGCATGCAACCTGAAATCCGAAGTGATTGCAACCCTTACGGAAGACTATGAGTATGACTAGCTAAGAGAAGAAGACAAGCTAAGAGAAATAACTAAATATCTAATTGATAACGTTAGTGGCATAACTGAAGGCGCCATTAGTTAAATGCATAATGGGCAGTTAATGACATAACTGATTTCGTTGTGGTGGCACCATGCGTACCAGTGGTGGCACCATGCGTACCAGTGGTGGCACCATGCGTACCAGTGGTGGTAGTATTGTGACGGCATGGTAGTATTGGTTGTTTTCTCCAAACGCAAAATTTTACCGTGTAAACTTGCAACATTATCTACGTATAAGAAAATGCCAATTATTACAAAGTTTAAGTACAGATTTGAGATTGTGGTGGGGATTTAAAAAACATAAATATCTCTCAAGATGTCAAATGCTGCCCAAACTGTGAAGAATACAGGTTAAAAAATGTATCGGACTTCAACTAATAACAACAAGTTAAATGATAGGCATAAAATGTAGTAATACTAAACAGCTATTACTAACTGTAATAGCTGTATTGACTATTGGATATGCCGATTGTTTATCATGTCTTTCAGCAGCTAAACTGTCGAACAATTGATAATAATACGACAAATCTAGCGTTTGCTTATTGATAACACTATGTAAGAGTTGATTATTGATAACACTATGTAAGAGAATAATACGACAAATCTAGCGTTTGCTTATTGATAACACTATACAGTAAGAGTTGATTATTGATAACACTATGTAAGAGAAGCGTTATGATTTAATCTTGGAGATGGGTCTGTTTTGGTGAGCGATTGAGTGATTTCTTTTGCATTTCATCACGCACGCAACAAACGCGGACACAATAGATTCGGAAATTTAATGAATCTGCTGAGGATGAAAGCGTATCTTTAATCTAACACTAGATCTAGCTTATACACATCACGATCTATTTTGCCCTATCTCAATACCATAATTTTATAAATCACAATAGACATTCTTCATTTCTCTAATCTCATAAAAAAGGTTTAGTCAGGCACAACCACCTGACTCGACACAAATTGATGAAAAATTAAAGTGTCTGGTGAACGAAAAGAGCGGGCAATTTTAATTCAGCTCTTCTATTGTATCAGTCTATTTATGGGTTATATAGACAGATTTGATAACCATTAATAGTTTGACTATTTTAGAATTCCTTAAATTCAAGAGAAAAACAATGGCTACATTCCAGAATAGCCGCACAGTTTTAATCGAAAATTTACCAAAAAACCTGGTACAGTCTATAAATTTTGTTGAGATAAAGGAATGTGATGACATTTGACAAGAGCATGTGTTAACCACTAGGGCCCCAAAAATATGGAAAGTTAAAAGGTACAAAACGGAACACGTTCTAATAAGTGGATGGATAAAAATGCAGTTCTTGTTTTTAGATATAAATAGAAAGTATTCTTACCACTTATAAAAATGCAGTTCTTGTATTTAGATATCAACAAAAAGTATTCTAACCACTTATCAACGGCTAAATGAAAGAAGGAGGCTTTAAAAATAATATACCATAGAAAACATTCTTACCAGGGCAATGAGTTCCTGCTGTTTTTCCTCTAATTGCGGTTTAAGGGTGAGGTTCTCGAGGGCTAGTGTTTCGTTTCGTTCCACTATCTTCGTCCTATCTTCTTGGAGTCTGAAAACAAGCAGTTCAAACCTTTGCACCGATGTAATGCTTGCTTTTTTAAATAATCAGAAGACTGCTATTTTATATGGCTTTTACTTGAAAGGAGCATTTAGCCCACAAATTCATTCATCATATCACGTCATTATATATATGAGGATGGTCGATGCAGGAATCGTATGGCAAGATATTAAATAGGTATTTATGTTCCAGGGAAAGATTGACCAATCGAAGTGCATTTTAGGTATATTAAACCAGCTGCATGTGAATGTATTGATATTTAATAGATTCAATATTGAGGCGATATGGTATTGACCAGGGTGCCATATGTTAATGTCTGGAGAGTTGACACAGCGATGGTGTTTCGTTTAGTGAGACCGACACAACTCTTTAAAACCTTATACTCTCGTGATCTGATGGTCAGAACTATCCATTAAATTTGGATGCAATGAAGTTACCAGTGCTAGTTTTATGCATGGCGTAGTTGTCTCTTTGACTTAAGTTACTGTAACATTTAACAGGCTAGTTAAGAGAGTGCCGAGTGCCGAGTCCCGGCTTGCTTCCAAATACGAGACTAATTTCTGAAGTTCATGCTGATAACATCAGCTTCAAGGACGCACTGTGAACTCCTACATACTCATGTTCTAATCACACACTTGTGGAAAATATATTTGTAGCGCAAATCCGATTAGTGCAGCAAATTGCAGCTCTGGTTTCCTGACGTAAAATATCTCATCGTTACAGACCACTGAATCCCAGACCACAGAAGTCTTTCTGTACTTTCAATCCATTATGTAGTGGCTTTCGATTTATTCAGCTTCTACAACATTTTAATGAGGGCCTCTATTTAAGCGATTTAAAATGCTTATCTTGGGAATCAGACGTTTTCAACCGATCACAGAAATGCTTTAAGCGGTTGTAAAATTATTTTGATCGGGATAAAGATTGATTACAGAAAAGTAACATTGTAGATATTACTCAGCTTAAATGGTTCAGACGAAATCGTTTAGCTTCATGAAACCTTTCGTATTACTTAAGATTACTTATTTATCAATAACAGACAACACGAGGCCACCACTCGCAGGTTCCCACTCCAGTAATGATTTACTAATAGGAGGGCTGATGTTCCCACTCCAGTAATGGTCCACCAATAGGAGGGCTGATGTTCCCACTCCAGTAATGATTTACTAATAGGAGGGCTGATGTGAAGCTGTCAGGAAGCTGCCGTGTTCTGGGTGACATCCTCCCAATGACTTAGCACCAGGATATCGCCGTCCACAAACTTGGCCCAGAACACAGTTTAAATGAAGGCCTATGTTTAAGCGATTTTAAATGCTAGTACTGAGTTTTAAACTAATTACAACACTTAACTACAAATCTATAATATTTATTGAGTATTATGACTATGTGTCGTGATGGAAATATTTTAAGCGGGTAAAAGCCAGTTCAAACACTTGCTTCATAACACGAAGAATTTGTTTTCACTTGTATGAAAAGCACGAATAGCTAAGTAATAGCTCAGTTCCTGCACTAGAGGGACCCCAGTCAGCCCAGTAAGTAGACTTCTTACTCAGGTATCGAGGTAGAGTGGATGCCGCCCCACAAGGCAAAAACAAACAAATAAACCTTTGATGAGTTGAATCCAAATTATGATAGTAAAATCAAAACCTCTTTATATCATCTCTGCTCTCGAAATACTCCAAAACTGCTGCGTCATTGTCCATTAGCTTTTCCAATTCTTCTGTGCTGAAATAAAAGGAGAGCTGTTAGTGTTACATTTATCGGTATGATTTGAGTAACTTTGAATAGAAACAGGAGAAAAACAGGCGAGGCCCCAGTTTGAGGCGTTGTCGAAGTTAATGCTGTCTTTCAAGGCTCTGCGAAAGATTGGAATTTTTGAGCGAATCATATTTTATTAAAATCATACTTCGTTAAAAGTTTGCCTTGTCGAATATTGAATAGCTATTTTATTAAATAATTTATTAAATACCTCATAAACGTGAGAGGCGGGGCACAATTTTACGGATCAACCGTATTCCGATTCCCGATTCTAACTAAGATTTTCCTGAGTAATCTTTTACTAACAGAGCTCGTTTAATGTTTATTTACAAATAGGCTTTTCAAGCCAGTTTCAAGCTTTTTAGATACTTAATTTTCGAGAACTTATTTATTGAAAACGACGACAATCCGTACTGTATATAATACTATTTCCTTTTGTATCTTTATTAAGCATGGCTAGATGAATTGATAAAATAGTAAAACCTCATACACGTTGTTAAGCTATTAATGATTTATGACTCCTAGCCAAGTAAAAAATCTGTTCAATCTGCATCGACACCAGTGTCCACTGTTCTGGAATAGATTAGGACTTATGCGGTGTCGTATAGCGGCCAAAATTTCCTTTGACCACATTGTACAGATTTTTTTATCAACCTGTTGCTCTTTGATTTTTTGAGAAAAAAAAACATATTACAACACTAAAAATCTATTATATTTATTGAGGACGTTACAGAAGGAATTGATTTAATGTAGTCCGAGGAGTCAGAGGAGTTTTATATTTCAGTTTGTATCTCATCTTGAAAATACGATTTGGCCTCTTTGAAGAAGGCCTTTTATTGAAGGTTACATTTATTTTAAGAAGCTTTTCTCAGAAAAAGTCTTCGTGAGAAATTAATCTTATATACACCATAACTACAGTTAACCTTACTTATATACACCATAACTACAGTCAACTTTACTTATATACACCATAACTACAGTTAACTTTACTTATATACACCATAACTACAGTTAACTTTACTTATATACACCATAACTACAGTTAACTTTACTTATATACACCATAACTACAGTCAACTTTACTTATATACACCATAACTACAGTTAACTTTACTTATATACACCATAACTACAGTTAACTTTACTTATATACACCATAACTACAGTTAACTTTACTTATATACACCATAACTACAGTTAACTTTACTTATATACACCATAACTACAGTTAACTTTACTTATATACATCATAACTACAGTTAACTTTACTTATATACACCATAACTACAGTTAACTTTACTTATATACACCATAACTACAGTTAACTTTACTTATATACACCATAACTACAGTTAACTTTACTTATATACACCATAACTACAGTTAACTTTACTTATATACACCATAACTACAGTTAACTTTACTTATATACACCATAACTACAGTTAACTTTACTTATATACACCATAACTACAGTTAACTTTACTTATATACACCATAACTACAGTTAACTTTACTTATATGCACCATAACTACAGTTAACTTTACTTATATACACCATAACTACAGTTAACTTTACTTATAAACACCATAACTACTATTAACTTTACTTATATACACCATAACTACAGTAAACTTCACTTATATACACCATAACTACAGTTAACTTTACTTATATACACCATAACTACTATTAACTTTACTTATATACACCATAACTACAGTTAACTTTACTTATATACACCATAACTACAGTTAACTTTACTTATAAACACCATAACTACAGTTAACTTTACTTATATACACCATAACTACTATTAACTTTACTTATATACACCATAACTACAGTTAACTTTACTTATATACACCATAACTACAGTTAACTTTACTTATATACACCATAACTACAGTCAACTTTACTTATAAACACCATAACTACAGTTAACTTTACTTATATACACCATAACTACAGTCAACTGTAATATAATATAATATATAACAGTTAACTTATATGGGAAAAGATCGAGTTTATCATTTAAATGAGTAACATAAAGCTGACGCGAGAGTAAACGGCAGTCGACTATGCAATTATCAGAGGTAATCTTAATACCAATTGGACACTCCAAAATACTCTATTTATGAATAAAATACTTTATTTATGAATAAAATACTTTAATTCATTTATGAATAAAATAATACAGAAGAGTTATATGTAACGAGACACGAAATAATTGTTTCATCCAAACGGGGAAAAATATGGCCATAATAATATTCCACAGCCAAAGAAATAAACGGAAAATCCAGACAGTTTGGTCGGATACCTTATTTAGAACCCACCACAATTAGCCTCATCAAGATTCCCGACACCACGTGACAAGACAAAATTAGATAAACACCTGCTTGGACAACTCATAAGTGGTTCACAACCACCCCGGCGGGCCACCCGCCACGAGCGCCAGGCCTCTGATTGGCTCAATAACACGATAATATCACGTGCTATTTGCCCACGTGTGCGCGCGGGCAAATAGCACCTTTACGCTAAAAGCCATAAAGACAGAGAACTCATGAGGTATCTTATCATAGATCCTCCTGGATTTAATGGCTACCAATACCACATATGATTGTCCTGTGCCCATGTCCCCCCCCCCCCCCCCCCCCCCCATTACTGATTACCGCCTTTGTTTCGGAGCTGGCACCTATACTACTTTGATACCAATTTCACGGAGATTTTCCATTAAAAAGATATCAAGATAATATAATATGTACAAGAATATCTGGGCTTAGTGCGGATATTATCATAACAATAAATTCCGATAAGGTACACCATTTTCTTCGTAGGGGCTTTTAATATTTGCTGTTTCTTGGTAATACGCGAAGTTGTTCCTAATATTCAACTGAATCACCGTCTCAGCGGATATTTACCATTCATAGACCACACATTGATCAACCTATTGATCAACCTATTCATGCAATTCAACTACCAATCCTAGGCTATAGTACATGGTCATATATAATATAACATGATTATATTAATTTTTGGGCTCCCATCTATCGAGCCTCCTCAGAGACGGAGCCTAGATTAATCTAAAGGTTGTGAGCTTGGATCCTTTCATCTGGGTGCCCTGCCACTAAAGGTTGTGAGCTTGGATCCTTTCATCTGGGTGCCCTGCCACTAAAGGTTGTGAGCTTGGATCTTTCATCTGGGTGCCCTGCCACTAAAGGTTGTGACCTTGGATCCTTTCATCTGGGTGCCCTGCCACTAAAGGTTGTGACCTTGGATCCTTTCATCTGGGTGCCCTGCCACTAAAGGTTTTGAGCTTGGATCCTTTCATCTGGGTGCCCTGCCACTAAAGGTTGTGAGCTTGGATCCTTTCATCTGGGTGCCCTGCCACTAAAGGTTTTGAGCTTGGATCCTTTCATCTGGGTGCCCTGCCACAACTTTGTGGTTGTTGAAGTTCACTGTCAATCCTGATAATGGTGCCACCATTTCTATCAAGTTCACCACCTCCAGTATAGTTATACTAGTATAATTTGAATAAAACCCTGGTTTCACATAACCACGTGAATAGCAACTTGACTTAAAGGTTTCAATCGGTCTCAGAAATGGCTTCTTCATAAATTGTTGCTTCGTTTCCTGAGCATGATTAGCCAACACGCTTAAATTTGATACGCGTTAACGACTTGCCTATTTAAGAAATCATTTTTTAAAACGCCCATCTTAAAGTGCAAGTTATCTGATTCTATAATGTCAGCTCTTTATCATTGTCAACTAGGTGAACAAATATTTGTTTGCTGAAAATAAGGTGACAAGTGTCTGTGATGGAATAAACAAATCATTTTAATTTCTTTTCGATTGCCTTGTAGAAATAGTGTTACTATGGTAACTAGTAGTGTTACTATGGTAACTAGTAGTGTTACTATGGTAACTAGTAGTGTAACTATTTATCTCTTACCAGAATTAGAATTGTACTTTAACAGCACTGAGCACATGCGTGACGGATCTTCTAGAAATAGCGTTTGCTAAATTGATTTCTGCTCGCGTTATTGATAGATTGTCTGGTCCAATGAGACTTTGACAAATGAAAGCGAAATAGACAGAGAGGTTAACATATGGTCAACAAGCCTATAGAACGCGAATGATTAGATACTCCAGTAGTTAGTAGACGAGTTGTTCTTCCTTATTATATTTGGTTTATTAGACAGAGTTCTTTCCTCTATTTTGATTACCCAAATACCTTGCTCGAACCTTGAGCGTTAGTCACTGGTTATTCATTGGTAAATCGCACCGCTTTCCAAGTCCAACAAGGAGGTCCACATCATGTCCTATTTCAGCGGAACGCACTAACAATATTTAAATAATTTATGATTGCTGAGTGGTGTTGACTGCAGATTTTTAATAATTAAAAGCCGCTCATGTACAGTTCCCTGGAAATGAATTCCAATATAATAACAAAGTCATATCTTTAAAACGCAAGGCAAGGAACAGTTTCAATTAACCATTCCCAAAGAAATGCATATCCCCTATAAAAGTTTCAGAGTCAATATTGGGTCTGGCCGCTAAACGCTTTCCCACGACTGCATTAAAGACTGATGCCACAACCTCTGAAGCAACTAGTAGTGTAACTATGGTAACTAGTAGTGTTACTATGGTAACTAGTAGTGTAACTATGGTAAGACTGACGCCACATTCCACAACCTCAGAAATCAGAAGCAATTATCTCCCTGGCCCTGGACATTATGGATTCACTTGAAAGCATATTTCCCTCGCCAATAGCCAAGGTGTTATGAATTTTGACTGTATAATGGTGCTTGGCCCACCCAGGAAGTCCCATCATGCTAGCCAGGAGTAGCCTGTAATTTTTCTCTTACCAGATTTGTACCTTAACAACACATGCGTGACAGATCACGCGTTAGTAGTAGTTTGATAAAAACCCGCCACCCACCCTTGGGTTATTGGACAACTAAACCCAATGTTGACTTTTCCTAGATAGGGTACGTTGAGATGTTTTGCCAGATTATTATGCCGTGTGCCGTCCTTCATAATTACTGTAGGAATCGGAACGTTCCTTTCTCGATTGCAACTGATATTGAGGACGACATACGATATTGAGGACGACATACGAGAAGAAAATGAGGCCCGGGAGGCAGCTGCGAGAATTAGCTTTTGCACTATAACTACTTTTATCAAGCTATTCGTAGATACGAGTCGTTTCATATAGTTATACTTATACCAGATATTATCTAAAAGTATATTAAACATTTAATTTGTTACAAAGATTTTACTGCCACTTACATGAGTATCACCATAAATCAAGAAACGATTATCTTGAGACAGAAAGCTTTACTGGCAGTACCAAGTTAACTGTAGAACTAGAATCCTGCACTAGAACGTTGAACTATTATAACGTCACTAACCTATATACACGTGGCTCTATAATTTATTCACTGGGCTATTACAATTATGCCCCTTATAAAAGAGGGTCCTGAGACTCAACTCTATCCTAGACAGCTGCTGTTTAATTAAATAGTCTGACGTTCTCTAGAGTTCTCTCTCCACCAGTGACCATGCAACTGGGAGTCGGTTGTTTTTATAATCTCGTAAGAGAATCGTATGATCTTCAGTCCAGTCTATGTCAAACCTTTTTTAATTAGATTTAAAGGGGTTTTAGCGGTTTAAGGGCAAGGTAACCCGGACAACATGTTAACCCTGACAACATGATCATAGACTCGGTAATTGTGTAATCTCGTTTTGTTAAAACAAGTCCTCTGCAGAAATTTCTACGTAATTTTCTCCGTAGCTTGATCCAAAATTATTTGATTTTTCGATATTAACAATGACCGACTACAATTCCTTAAACCTATGACTGTTTCCCTGAATTTGTTTGATAGTACTACGAATCCCTTAAATCCCTCAAAATGATTACATGATTAATTCTGTATTGAAGCCTCAACTGTTTATCCTTGAACACATTGCACAGCTTCCATTATTTTTTACTCGCATTTAAATTATTATATTCGATTTTTTTCTTCTCTTTCGTGAAATTGTAACCGGTTAATTTTTAAGATTTTATCTTTGTAGCTTTCTCTCAATTTTTAGAGTTCTGATCGTCTTTATGAATTGTTGTATTACTAATTTACTAAGACGTGAAGACGAGTTCGTTAGTGTTCTCCTAAGTGGTCATTTCATGTTTAATTCCTGTTTAATTCCCCGGAAGTATTATCTGATTTTTAAAGGTGCTATTAGTTAGAGATTAGTTTTATTTACCCGTTTTTGGTGATCATTTTTCGCACTTATGGTTTCTGTTGGCCCATTAAGTTTCCTGCTATAAAAGACTCATAATATAATCATACGCCATGCACCAATAATCATTGACGTGTTAATGACAGCAATGGTTTCAATTCCCGTTATTAATATTTTACTTGACACACTATCAAGTTGACAGCCTAACAGACAACTCTGGTAGTCTCATTAATATTATGATTAATATCTGCTGATTAGTTTCAGCAGAATTTAAAGCAAATCAATTCGAATATCATATCTTGCCATCAGTCATATCGAGATTTTATTTAACACTTCCTGATGTTCTTTTAAGCGTATCATTTGCAATTTGAAAATACATCGGTGGATTTAATATGTAACTTCCATATTAAAGGCGATCACATTAAGAGCCAGTAATTAACCGGCCAGTGCTATTGAAGATCCGGTAAGTAACCGGCCAGTGCTGTTGAAGAGCCGGTAAGTAACCGGCCAGTGCTGTCGAAGAGCCGTTTGAGCACCTAAATATCACCTCATATACTCCAAATTATTGTTAAATATCTGAACACTCTGAAATCTCTGCCACTTGGAATCATGACTTCTGTGACTAATCTTTTACACTTCATAGCTTCCATCTCAGTTCTGATCACCTCCGCTTTCTTAAAGTTAACCATATGGTTTTATAACCTGGGTGAAGTCGGCGTTTCTGAATTACGATCGATTGGGCATCCTGTAAAGCTGTTAATCGCCTGGAAGATGAACTCGTTGGTTACCCAGATGGCGAACCCATTTGGCCATTTTTGTGATTTGAATTCTAGTTTCCATGCTAGTAAATGTCGATTTGAACTTTGACTCATTGCCAGATTGGCATCTCTTTCCCATAAGAATACCCAGATAATCCAGACAAATATCGACTAAACCGAACTTATCAGTCCTACACCCCTGGAAATAATAAAATAAACTTAGACTAAAACCCGACTTAAATACGACCACAACTCAATTCAATCCTGACCCGTCATGAGGATCAATGGCGAGAACCATTGCATCTGTGCCCTTACAGTTCCACATATTTTAGATGAGATACAAATTAAAATGGCAAGCCTCCGCAAACGCCGAGCATTTATTGCTATATATTCTCATATAATTTTGTGAGAGCTAGAGATAAAAGGACGGATAAGTTCTCCCTGATGAAATGGACGCAAAACCTCTTTATACTTTATAGTCTAATGAAAAAAGTACAGAGGAGAATCAATCTCAGATATTGCTTTCTTCAGAAAAACGGATCAGTAACGCACATTATATAAAGTTGCTAATATCCCTTGCTATAGAGAGGGAAACCATTTATCCATTTATGCTACTGTATAACCATCGAATTTGTTCAACTGTTGATTTAATGTACGCGTTGCTTAGTTTTAATATTGTTAAATTTGTTCGACAGCTGAGCAAGAAGTTCTTTGTTAAGTAGGCACACGTACTCTGGTCACAGTTCGACACGTGACTTAGTTCGACACGTGACTTAGTTCGACACGTGACTTAGTTCGACACGTGACTTAGTTCGACACGTGACTTAGTTCGACACGTGACTTAGTTCGACACGTGACTCAGTTCGACACGTGACTCAGTTCGACACGTGACTTAGTTCGACACGTGACTTAGTTCGACACGTGACTTAGTTCGACACGTGACTTAGTTCGACACGTGACTTAGTTCGACACGTGACTTAGTTCGACACGTGACTTAGTTCGACACGTGACTTAGTTCGACACGTGACTTAGTTCGACACGTGACTTAGTTCGACACGTGACTTAGTTCGACACGTGACTTAGTCCGACACGTGACTTAGTTCGACACGTGACTTAGTTCGACACGTGACTTAGTTCGACACGTGACTTAGTCCGACACGTGACTTAGTTCGACACGTGACTTAGTTCGACACGTGACTTAGTTCGACACGTGACTTAGTTCGACACGTGACTTAGTTCGACACGTGACTTAGTTCGACACGTGACTTAGTTCGACACGTGACTTAGTTCGACACGTGACTTAGTTCGACACGTGACTTAGTTCGAGTATGTGTCTAAAGTTAAAATATTATTGACTGAACGACAATCTAACCAAATGAAATAATATTCAAATTACTAGTACTGTTATTCAGCTAATCGAGTACTAGTTGTTAGTTGTTAATATGATATTTTAACAGCAGTACCCTAACCAGACCCCTGATTCTAAACAAATCAAATTTCAGACACACACGCAATGTCAATGAACGACGAATGTAACATCCAGAACTACACCCAAATCAGACAGTCCATCCTATATGTAGACATAGGTCTATATTGGAGCGCTGCCAAACTCTATGCTCTCTGGGAAAAGAAATGGTTCATCATCACGACCAGCGGGCTCTGCTTCGCCATGTGTTTCTTTATCCTGATCCTGAACAGCCTAGTCCTCCGGCACTACATCAAGAAGTATAAGCAGCTGATCCCCCTACTTTACACATCCATGTCACTGTGTGACATCGGGAATGCTATCTCTGCTTTCCTGACAGGAGCGCTGCTTCTAATGATCATGTGCAACTACAGGTCCCACTCAGACCCCTACCCGACCATGACCTTCATGGTGAAGCTGACCTACATCCTCTTCTCCTTAACCTCCCGGGTGTCCATCTTCTTTAACACCATCCTCGTGGTCATCAGGACCATCAACGTGGTTTTCCCAACTTACACCATTAAGAGGGGTAGAGTGATAGTGGTGCTGGTGGTGGGCCAGGTCTTGTGGCTCAGTGTTGCCGCCATTGATATTGTAGGGCTCCAGCAGATTCTGCCATACTTTGCAAAAATGAAGTCGGAAACAAACGAGATCCCGTCGACACAGTATGACGTCCTTGTTGATTCACTAGTGGTCAACCCTCTTACAGGTTTCTTTTTCATATACTACATCTTTGACAAGATGTGCAACATCCACAATTTCAACATCATCGGCGTATATGTCCTGGTGAAAGGGGTGCCTTTTGTCCTCCCATCTGCCATCTCTATAGCCTGCATGGTCATCCAAACCTACTATCTGATCATCAGAAGCAGGGTAGGTCGACACAGCGCTGTTAGTCGTCGGATCACCATCACCGTCCTCTACCTCACCACTGTCTTCGTTGCCTGCAACATCCCGGACTTTGTGCTGAACCTGGTGTGTCTGGGAGTCATATCCATCTCCACGGACAACCTCCCCACTTACATGTGTGCCACCTTTGTCTCTAGCGTGATGCTGCCTTTTGTCAACTCCCTCTTCAACCCCTTCATCCTCCTCATCAGAGGCAGCACTCTCAAGAAGTCGGTGCAGAGTTACTTCTGTGGTCCAGACTCCTTCAGGTTCAATAGAGGCAAGGCTAGTGGACTTGGGGATTTTTCCAGAGAGAAGTTTGATTTGTGGAAGAGGAGATCGGATGGTAACAGAATGATTCGGAGGAACGATAATATGAGTTTGTCTCGCATGGACAAGTAGGGCCAACAACTTAATAACCACCTCGTGACCAAACGGCTTTCATACAAAAATAATCTTTGAGAAGAAACTGCTCTAATTTGTGTCATTTGTTTTGTATAGGCATGATTTTATTATGTTGAAGACCGCTAAATTATTTGTATTCGAATTCTTATTCAAAATTTATTTTTCCAGAGTATTTATGATTGTATTTATTCTTAAATCTTATTTTTCATTTTACAAACCTGACCAGAGTTGATATGCTTGTATATGTTTTTAATTGAAATGTCTTAAGAATTGCTGTACTTGATATTAATAACATTTGCTGCAACAAAAAGGTTCATATTTACTGTAATACAAAATTGAATCAATCCTGAATAATGGAACTCTCACAATTTAGCTATTCTAAAAGAATTATTATGAAGCAATAAAAACTTAATAAACCTTTAGGAGAGGAATTATAGGAATTAGCAGGGTGACTGCTGAACAAGTAAGCTAGTAATCTAGGAAACCAGGTACCTTACGAGACATATTTATATTCGACGAAATTCCGGTGACCTTAGTGATTTGGGAACGAAAATATGGGATTTTCGTTTTGATTCAAGTTTTAACAGTATCTAAACAGTGTGATAATAGTGCCCATGGGGGTGGGGGGGGGGGGGGGGGGGGGGGGGGGGGGGCGTGGCCATTTCCCTTCGAAATCTGGCGGTTGATCGTTGATACATGTCTTACATGCAAATTATGCTGTGTCAAAAGATTCAACCGCCTGAGCGCCATTTATGAAGAGTATATCATGTGATTTAGGGGAATATTCTATAACGCCTGAATTGTCCGTAAAGAGTAGCCATGCGTGCCTTCAAACTTCTTGTAAAGAAATTGAAGCGGAAGTTCAATGATCAAGCAAATTGTCTAGCTGCAGATGTTCATTATCCATGAGTCATGACAAATTGATGCGAACTTGAGTACTATGTCAGATATCATCATATTAGTTCCAGGGTGTAATAGCTGACGCAGTCTGTTGAACCCATGATCTTTAAATATTGTCAGCACGTTTCTAGTACCACGTGTTACCCATTTCTCTTATATTTATGGGGGAGACTTTGATCATCTAGATTTAACTTGGCGCTAACAAGTTAATGCTCTTTATGGTACGGCACCAGTTTGTCGGGCACGTGTTACCCATTTCTCTTATATTTATGGGGGAGACTTTCATCATCTAGATTTAACATGGCGCTAACAAGTTAATACTCTTTAATATTAAGCCTTGCAATATAATAATATTGCCATGCTTCTAACATTTAAATGTCATAATATTCAAAACAGTCCCCACAATCATAATGCTTGTCGCATCTTATTAAGATGTCTAGATTTAGGATTCTTAATTTGTGTTAGGAGATGAACTTCCAGATATTAAATAAGTCATTGACCTCCACGAGACAGAGATAATACCACCAACAAGGATTTTAAACGATAACGACTCCTGTCCGACAGCACTATTTTCTTGTGTTTGAAGTGATATCTCAAATTTGGCACATAGAAATTCACCCAAAGTTACACAGATCGTCAGTCCTATAAGTATAACCATCATACTTTATAATGGAAAGTTTCAAGAAAATCGTATGGTAGGATCTGACGTAAACTATTGTCCGAACAACCTATTTTCGAAGCCAGACAGGAGTCGCCCAATCATTTTAAACAGTGTATAACGGCGTTAAATAAAGCTATCAATATTGCCACTTTGCCAGGCACACTATAAGTTACGGGAGTATTGGTTAGATAATTTCTTCGAAAGAGTGATTGTAACACCTCAACATGGCGAGACAGATTGAAAGCGGAACAAGAAATGCGGCCGCTTTTTTTTGTGCATGGCCGCTCAATTTCCCGATCCGTGATGGCGTATTTTATCATTTTCTATACAACCTGGGGACCCCAGTTTTTACTGTTTATAAGTATGCAGATATGGCGAAGTGACAGGCCGAGCGCCACCAAGTTAATATAATTCCATATTGAATTTGAAAATCGTGTATATTTTTAAAAACCATATGCTTATTGTTTATGCAACCTGACACCCTACACGGATGTGTGCAAAATAGTTAAGTAACTCAAAATAATAATAGTATGCTATCAATTAGTGCCTAGTGGGATATGTACATGGTGAAATTAACAATGTACTTGGTCAGTTCAGCGCCGCGCGCCAACAATTAGCTAATTCGGATTATTCCGCAAAATAACTTTGCGCAGGTAGTCACGTGGGCGATTACAGTGTGTGCAGGCAGGTACGGTCGCACGCTCGCACGCTCGCAGGTACGGTCGCAAAGCTACCATATACAAAAAAAACCTCGTTCGCTAACCCTTGTCCTTGACTCTTTTGTGCCTTCGGCACTTTGAGTCATGGATCGGGAAAAAATATGGTGAAATTATTTCAAAAAGCATTAACGACCTACTAGTACTGAACAGTGATTTAAACAGTAAATCATTATTACAACACTCCAAATCTATTACATTTATTGAGTATTATGTATCCGTGTATCGTAATGGAAATATTTTAGGCGGGTAAAAGCCAGATCAAACCCTGGCTCCATAATATGGAGGCTTCGTTTTTATTTTGTATTGAAAAGCACTAATATATGTACATTATATAGTTACGGTTGTAATTGTACTTATAGTAAATACAGGATATTCCTAAAGACTTATCCTTTTTTCATTCAAAAAAATCATAAGATATGGCTTAATTCTGCAAAATTGTATGCAATTTTATGATTTAAAGATTGCAATGGTCACCTCATTGCTCCTGCTAGGTCCCTAGGTCCAGTTTCCTTACCAGGGAATCAGTTTAAATTCTTTAATTTAAGCAATTCATCGATCGAAATGTTCGATTTATGACTATATTTTGAATTTTGTTAGTTTTCGGGTTATGATGGGAGGTTCAGCGGTTAAGTGTCAAAAATGCTTAAAGACCTCTGATTTTAAAATGATGTATAACTATAAGCACTTTTATTAAAAGGTGCAGCGCGAGCGTTATGGTTACGAATAGAGCAAGAATTAGGGTTAACTGGTTAATATTAGATGAAAGATTGTGGGTTTCGACTGATCAAGATAAACGTTTGGATCACATGATTACTCGGTTAAATCTTTGCAACAAAACCGGAAATTCGAGTAACTGGGAGTAACTGTTTTGAACTTTGACAATATATCTTTAGACACTGAGACAGTAATTTAACACAGGTTGCTTGCATTCCTCATGCTGATCACTGATTCCAAAAAAGCAACAATTTAACAATTCAAAGTGAAAACTCACCTCAAACCATAGAGTTCAGGGAAGGACTGGGGAACAGTTGGGCCAGCAGGTCTGGTAGGTCGGAATCCTCCAGGTCCGGGAGCAGGGGGGCCTGGTCTGGGGGGCTGCGCGTACATCTGGTGATATTATTTGTCAACTTCACTTCTTTTTGCTTTTTATCCCCAAGAAAACAAACGGCCAGTAGGGTGATGATCAACCTTTTCATAGTTTAGCATCCTGGCTAACAGCCCAGTTCCACGGCTCAGTTTTGCGACCAGATTTGACACAAAACTCCGCGAAAAGAGTTTTGAAAGGCAAAACTCCGCGAAGGCAGTTTTGTTTACAATGTACGTTCCCACGGTTGGTATTTGCACGCGCACGTGGGCGCATTATATAATGAAATTTCCCACGCGAGCGCCCAGGTTTTACAGCCCAGTTTTAAGGAACATTCAAACAACTTAGTTCCTAGACGACAAAAAGGAAAATATAAAACTCAATATTTCACTCTCAAGTTATTTCACATGGATTGGTTTATTAACTATCTGGTAACAAGCATGTCTCTTAGCATCATACTACATAAATGTTCGTAACATTTCTTAATCATTCATTAAAAATGGACGCATTTTGGTTTTAACATCTGTGATCGCCCCCGCAGTCGGTTATCAAAGATCGCAATTTGTTAATTCCCTCGAATACCTCGCTCTAGCACCACATTTTTAACACTACTCCATACTCTCCCAATAACTAGGGAAGAGGTTAAAGAAAACTCGCCAAGCTGCATCTCTCATTAAACCACCACTTAGGCTACAAATAGAACTTGAATCACACAGCAGCATTGCAGCAGGTTGCTTTAATTTAGAAGAATTTTATGATTTTTCTGACCACTTAAGAGTTGATTATCAAATGTTGGAGTAGTTCGCTGTTTATTAGTCTCATGATTGATAAACTTTCAACACTACTATATAACAAATAATTTGAGCCTGAAGATGGCGTTGACGCCTAAAATTTGCCTACATTCCTAACTTCCTGTTTCATTTGTCCTTGTCTCTTTCAACCGGATATTATCCAACTATCAGTACTTAAGAGTTGGATTAAAAGAAAGAGGGAATGAAGATATGAGAGGTATAAGAGGTATTATAATGAATTATTCATATATGAGTGGTGCAAGGTGCTTGACGTGAATAACGTGGGACCCATCTAATTTCAAAGCTGTATTAACGAGTGGTAATGGGTGTGGTCTCTGTTGCAAGCTCATGGGCTATAATATAATCGCTGCCATTTACCAAGTAAACTCTTCATTTACATAAGAGAGGATTAGTATCGCAGCAGAAATATCATTTATTTTAGAATAAGTTCGGGCGCAACAGCTGCCCTTTTTCAGTATAATTAGGGTTCACGCCTCACAAACCGTTGTAAACATGGTGGGGCGTGGTTCACTCACCGGGGGCACGCCTCACAAACCGTTGTAAACATGGTGGGGCGTGGTTCACTCACCGGGGGCACGCCTCACAAACCGTTGTAAACATGGTGGGGCGTGGTTCACTCACCGGGGGCACGCCTCACAAACCGTTATAAACATGGTGGGGCGTGGTTCACTCACCGGGGGCACGCCTCACAAACCGTTGTAAACATGGTGGGGCGTGGTTCACGCCTCACAAACCGTTATAAACATGGTGGGGCGTGGTTCACTTACTCACCGGGGGCACGCCTCACAAACCGTTGTAAACATGGTGGGGCGTGGTTCACTCACCGGGGGCACGCCTCACAAACCGTTGTAAACATGGTGGGGCGTGGTTCACTCACCGGGGGCCTCACAAACCGTTGTAAACATGGTGGGGCGTGGTTCACTCACCGGGGGCACGCCTCACAAACCGTTGTAAACATGGTGGGGCGTGGTTCACTCACCGGGGGCACGCCTCACAAACCGTTGTAAACATGGTGGGGCGTGGTTCACTCACCGGGGGCACGCCTCACAAACCGTTGTAAACATGGTGGGGCGTGGTTCACTCACCGGGGCCTCACAAACCGTTGTAAACATGGTGGGGCGTGGTTCACTCACCGGGGGCACGCCTCACAAACCGTTGTAAACATGGTGGGGCGTGGTTCACTCACCGGGGGCCTCACAAACCGTTGTAAACATGGTGGGGCGTGGTTCACTCACCGGGGGCCTCACAAACCGTTGTAAACATGGTGGGGCGTGGTTCACTCACCGGGGGCCTCACAAACCGTTGTAAACATGGTGGGGCGTGGTTCACTCACCGGGGGCCTCACAAACCGTTGTAAACATGGTGGGGCGTGGTTCACTCACCGGGGGCCTCACAAACCGTTGTAAACATGGTGGGGCGTGGTTCACTCACCGGGGGCCTCACAAACCGTTGTAAACATGGTGGGGCGTGGTTCACTCACCGGGGGCCTCACAAACCGTTGTAAACATGGTGGGGCGTGGTTCACTCACCGGGGGCCTCACAAACCGTTGTTAACATGGTGGGGCGTGGTTCACTCACCGGGGGCCTCACAAACCGTTGTAAACATGGTGGGGCGTGGTTCACTCACCGGGGGCCTCACAAACCGTTGTAAACATGGTGGGGCGTGGTTCACTCACCGGGGGCCTCACAAACCGTTGTAAACATGGTGGGGCGTGGTTCACTCACCGGGGGCCTCACAAACCGTTGTAAACATGGTGGGGCGTGGTTCACTCACCGGGGGCCTCACAAACCGTTGTAAACATGGTGGGGCGTGGTTCACTCACCGGGGGCCTCACAAACCGTTGTAAACATGGTGGGGCGTGGTTCACTCACCGGGGGCCTCACAAACCGTTGTAAACATGGTGGGGCGTGGTTCACTCACCGGGGGCCTCACAAACCGTTGTAAACATGGTGGGGCGTGGTTCACTCACCGGGGGCCTCACAAACTGTTGTAAACATGGTGGGGCGTGGTTCACTCACCGGGACATGGTGGGGCGTGGTTCACTCACCGGGGGCACGCCTCACAAACCGTTGTAAACATGGTGGGGCGTGGTTCACTCACCGGGGGCCTCACAAACCGTTGTAAACATGGTGGGGCGTGGTTCACTCACCGGGGGCCTCACAAACCGTTGTAAACATGGTGGGGCGTGGTTCACTCACCGGGGGCCTCACAAACCGTTGTAAACATGGTGGGGCGTGGTTCACTCACCGGGGGCCTCACAAACCGTTGTAAACATGGTGGGGCGTGGTTCACTCACCGGGGGCCTCACAAACCGTTGTAAACATGGTGGGGCGTGGTTCACTCACCGGGGGCCTCACAAACTGTTGTAAACATGGTGGGGCGTGGTTCACTCACCGGGGGCCTGTTGGCTGAACTGACTGTAGGAACGTGGCCTGCTGTCACCATGGGACCGTGGCCGGAGGTTGCCATGGGGGGCGGTTGAGAGATGGGTGGTGTGTAGCCGGCTGTAGTGCCCGGAACTGGCGTGTATCCCTGGCAGAATTGAGGGATTGTTATTAGAAGGCACGAATATTACCGGGTAGTTGCTGTTTTGTTAACCACTAGAAATGGAGATAGCTTTGATCTGGAATATTCTCTCTTTAGAAGTTTAGATTGACAAAATGATTTGATTTTTTAACGTCACAAAGAGGACTGTTTAACGTCACACGAAGATTTATTGCTTTCAGCTCATGAACAACATTGTTGCATTAAAACCTGACGCAAATGATTGGATCGATTAAATTACCCAGACAAATAATGCATATCACGAGAACAGTTTCGTGGTATATCCATCCCAGTTTCGTGGTATTTCCATCTCATGACCATGGTAATGGAAACAAGTATTCGATACCACGAATACTACAAATTACCTAGACAGAGGGCGACACCCTCCATCTCCCAATCATGGGATAATGCACCTTCCATAGCTAAACACTTTAAGACTATATATCCAATAAAAACACGTACATACGCTATCATATAAAGATTAAATACCTGAGGCTGTGCTGCAGGAGGTCGGTATCCTGGCATGCCGTATCCAGGTTGTTGCTGGTAACCTTGGTAACCGGTCTGCTGCCCAGGTGGGTATTGTTGTCTAGGAGGTCCGTACCCCTGAGGAGGGCCGGCTGGTGGGGGCTGCTGACCGGGCGGATAGCCTGCTGGGCGAGCCTGGGCTTGTCCGGGAGGGTACCCAGGTCGGGGGTACCCGTACCCCCCGGGGCCGGGAGCGTTGTAACCCCCGTATCCTCCGTAACCGTATGGCCCCGACATTGCGCTAGGCTAGAGGGCGAGGGTTTAGAAATATATCTTGGAGTTAGAAATGTTGTAGATTTTAAGGTGTATTTGTGGTAACTGATTATAGAGACGGGGTTAATACTTTCAGCCTATAAGATGGCATTATATTGGCACTGGCAGTAGTTTAGAAGTTAGGTTAAGTAAGACACGAGATGATTTAAGAGACCTGCTCATCAAAAACAATATTATCAATGTACACGTGCGTTACAACACACTCAAATTAGATACATAAAACACGGTAAATTATTATCACTATTATCATTAATATTATGATTTCTCATTCGTCATGGACTAAAATTATCATTCAGGTCTTAAATAAACTTTGATTTATTTGTCAAGACATGGTAAACAGAAACAGGATAGTCTTTCAGGTTGATGCACATAGAGATAGAAACGTAATTCAAAACCTAAAAAAGAAGCAAATTTCTAAAAAGAGTATTGTAATTTAAGAGCAAGGTAGATTCCTTTAGAAAATAATCCTCGTTATTGCCAAGAAAACAAGTATTAATTTTATCTCCGCCAATTTTATCGATTCATATCCATAATTTATAATTCACCATGATAATCAATTAATAAAAACACGCTAGACAAATTTAAACATCTGATTTGTAACGCCATAAGTTATATCTGCCAATCATCAACAAAAGCCCGAGTAACAAACCCAAAAACAGTCACATCCGTAATATATGAGAGCATTTACAAATTCTACTAAAGTTCCATTTTCATCTACCAACCACATCAAAATGGTCTCATTTTTTTCTTCTAATAATTATTAATATTTATGAACGCTCTCTTAAATATCGTTACCAGTTTTGTTTGAGGATTTCTGGCAACAACAGGGCGTTACAGAAATAAAATCCAATATTTCTGGGAATATTAACTAACCACACAAATAAGTTATGTTACTCAAAAAAAACAATCCCGGCCACATAGAACACAAATAAACTGAGAATCCTCTGAATGCTGCTGAGAAAATCTAAAAAAGCTTTTAAGCATAGAATTTATTTAAACCATTACAAATAAACTTTGTGTCATGTGGGTTTCTTGTGAAAATCCCCCACTTTTTACCACGTTCACCACTTTGTCAGATAAAGAAGCTTTGGCTTTTAAGTCGTCCAATACAATCGTCGTAGGATTCCACGGTTGGTCTTCACTGTTGACTCAGATTCTGACTCTCACTTAACTTCAAGTTTTTGATAGCGTGTTGTGCTTGTACTATGTTAAAATGCTGCAGCATATCCTTCAGCGTTTTATCGTCCACCAAATCACTGACAATTTTATGCGATATATTATTACCCATGGGCCATGATATTAAAATGAAATTGCGATGTGTGGTATTTAATGAACTGATTTCCTCAGTACAAAGGAGAGGAAATATTTATGGTAAGACAGTTTATTGCATGCATCCCGTCAAATATGGCCTTATCTGGATACAGGTATCTTATCGTGACTGATACCATAATTATTTGATAAAATTTGAATCATTTAAGATTAGATTTGATTAGATGAACTGATAAATATTCATGGAAGTCCACTTTTGTCATACTCAGATTTTCTACGAGAATAATTATAAAATGGTCTTGTCGTCGAACGATCAAATGTTTCGGTTCTGGATCCACCAAAAATTCAACAGATCTTAAACCTTTTAATACATAAATATATTTTGAGATCGAGCGGTATTCCGAGTATTCTAGCCGTTAAAAGGTTACTAATTCATATTTGCTCCGTTCACGAAGGTTCGAACGAGATTTTACATTATGCTGTCTGAAATTCAGGGAAATTAATGGTTAAATGGTTCATTATTAAAATTTAACAAAATTGAATATTCAATGCAATATGTAATAATGCGATTCTAATGGTCATACATCCGGATCCCGACGGCACTGTCGTGGCACTGTCGCGGCACTATGGCGGCACTCTGGCGGCACAGTGCCAACTTTCAATCAAATTCTTTCAAAAGCATAAGACAATCATTATACCTTCATTATCTTTTCACGATAACCACGGTGTCATAAAAGCACTACCCTTTATTTGTCAAAGACTTGTGATTTGCAATCCTTATGATTTTGAAAGAACATGATTGAAAGTTGGCACTATGCCGCCAGAGTGCCGCAAGAGTGCCGCCAGAGTGCCGCCGGAGTGCCACGACAGTGATGTCGGGATCCGGATGTACGACCATTCTAATAATAAACCATACCAGAAACCTGCTGGTCAAGGGGGAGATATAATTATATGTCAGTGATATCATAAGGACTATCCATCACACAGCAGCAATTTGAACTGCATGCAGTTTTAGTTTTTATGCATTCTAACTATTATATATTCCATAATTTATACTTTCACCGCATCAAAAATACGGACAATATGTTTGGGGTCAGCCTGTATATTATTGGGATACAATGTATAGTTTATTTATATATTGCCTCAAACTGTATTTTATGGAGAAATTTATATTAGCTACTATGCATATAGAATTTTTATGTTCAAGTATTTCATAAATTAATAAAGAAGTTTTATGTTTTAACATTTAAGTTATTTGATATGTTCTACTTGGTTGTAGACTTATCAGATCTTTAGAATGTTTATTGTTAAATACTTGTGTTAAATTCGATAACAATAATAATACCGCCTAATTAGATTAGAGTTTAGACATGACTGTCACAGAACCAATCAACCGATCAGTCTACCAACCAGCTAATTGATTACTTGTCTGATGATGGAACACACCTGCTTGCTTGACTCGTTCTCTCAGCAGCCCTGACCACACCCACACATTCCAATCGATTACGAAGCAGGGTGAAGGCCTCGGATTGGGGCAGTAGCATAAGAATACCTGAACAAAAGATATAATTTTATATCTTTAAATGTCTGTGTAGAAAAATTATGATTTAGAATAATGGATAAAACATTCTTATTTGATTTTAAAATATATTCTACCCCGAAATATCTCTCACCTGCCAGACTACGGAAGAGTTCAGGGTTGGTGTCCGGTTGAACGAGTTCCAGTCGAAGGGCAGAAAATACCGGACTTTCCAACAGTTGAACGAGTTTGTCAAGTCCGGACAAGGTCATCTCTGTCATCTGAGAAAAGACAGTGCACATTTTAGAACCCTTCCATACTAAATTATGGGGATATAAAACTGGAGTCCGGAAAATTAGGAGTTTTTGGAGAAAAACAATATCGGTGGAGGATTCCTCGTCTCCAAACTAACCTCATATTCTCCCAGCGCATGTATGACGTCACTTGCATGCTGATAAGAACTAACCTCGTATTCTCCCAGCGCGTGTATGACGTCACTATGACGTCACTTGCATGCTGATAAGAACTAACCTCATATTCTCCCAGCGCATGTATGACGTCACTTGCATGCTGATAAGAACTAACCTCGTATTCTCCCAGCGCATGTATGACGTCACTTGCATGCTGATAAGAACTAACCTCATATTCTCCCAGCGCATGTATGACGTCACTTGCATGCTGATAAGAACTAACCTCATATTCTCCCAGCGCGTGTATGACGTCACTTGCATGCTGATAAGAACTAACCTCGTATTCTCCCAGCGCGTGTATGACGTCACTATGACGTCACTTGCATGCTGATAAGAACTAACCTCATATTCTCCCAGCGCGTGTATGACGTCACTTGCATGCTGATAAGAACTAACCTCATATTCTCCCAGCGCGTGTATGACGTCACTATGACGTCACTTGCATGCTGATAATAACTAACCTCATATTCCCCCAGCGCGTGTATGACGTCACTATGACGTCACTTGCATGCTGATAAGAACTAACCTCATATTCTCCCAGCGCGTGTATGACGTCACTTGCATGCTGATAAGAATGAGCTATCATACACAGAGCGATTGTTGAGACTGGGTCGTGGCACCAAGTTGTGTAAAGGGTGCTGAAAACTGCTCTTCCGTCTGTAGACCCCTTCTTACTGAGAGAGTAATGGAGTTAATGCAAATGTGGATAAATACTTCCTTTAATTGAAAAGAGCATTTTCTCTTGCAGTCGTTTATACGGAATTATCAGACATTTTCTCAGGAACATAAATACTTCCGTTAACGATTTGGATATATGTGGCGACTGGCGAGGTTAACTGATTGGGCGACATCTGTCCGACAGCGAAATCTGTCCGACTCAGAAAATAGGTTATTCGGACAATAGTTTATGTCGGATCCTACCGTACGATTTTCTTGACACTTTCTATAAAATATGGTGGTTATAGGACGGATAATCTGTGTAAGTTTAAGCGAGTTTCTATGTGCCAAATTTGAGATATCACCTTAAACACAAAAAATATCTCCAATTCGGTGGTTTGCAGTGGTTCCAAGGCATATATCTGGAGATCCAACTATTATATATTTGTTTTATATAAAGATATAACGTATATATACGTGACAGCGATTCTGATTTCTGAATTTGGTTGGTCAATGCTGGAAACTGATTGGTTAGTCGCTGTCACGTGTCAGGACAAATACGGTTCACTTCTCCGCCAGTATTCAGAACTACGGAGTAATATGCGAGACACTACTACGGAGTGCACGTCATGTGCGAGACACCAGTGTTTCATAATCTTGTTATGTGGTAATGGTATGTTATGTGGTAATGGTATGTTATCAAAAAACAAGTGCAGAATTCTAAGTTATGTGTCATAGTTTTGTGCAGAACTTGTTATTAATTTTATGATTAACCTGATTTCCCAGACTTACAAATTAGTACAGCACAGTTTTTGACTACTATAAATACGTCTAGACACCACCCCGCAACGAAAGTCCGACAAATATAAAACATCACTTTATCCACTTGAGGACACGTCAATAAAAAATCTTTTTCACTGGGCTAACTATTTGAGCTGCACTACATTTCGAACAACACTAACAGCCCTCGCACGTTTAACGCCACACTAAAAAACCATCTTACTCCATATCTTCGCTAGATCCCTCGATTGGGCGAGCTACAATCTCCAGGGGAGATCTGCTCTCCAGCTCTCCAGCTCCATTATCTTTCTGCAGTATCCCACCACTTTTAGAGTTAGAGTTGGAGTTCAAGCTAGAGTTGGAGTTAGAGTAGGAGTTAGAGTTCGAGTTAGATTTTCCTTTTCCCGGAGGAGATTTGCTGAACATATTTCCAGGTTTTGGAGCCGGAGTTTGTCCATCTTTGAGACGAGCAGACTGGTCATTCGTTGAAATGGGATCTCTACAACGAAACTCGTTAAATTTCAGATGCAGAATTCATTGCAGATATATCTACATTCTACATATCAAGTATTTATTCCACACTCCACATTCATGTAATATTAGGATTGGGAATCAAAATGAATACACAGCTGATAGAGGAGCGTATGATTCAATACAGCTATGTGAATTGTGATTTTCCCGCCTCCGATTCTCACTTACGTGCCAATCTCCTACTCATATGGCTCGCCTTCCCTTCTACCTCCCCAAGCAAGACTAACCTCCCCAAGCATGACTAACCTCCCCAAGCATGACTAACCTCCCATACAAGTTCCTAACAATACCCAACCTGGTACGTGACTTAGTGATGTTCTCTGTAGACTGTACCTACCCGAGTTTGGGGTTGTTGCGCTGTAGACTGTACCTACCCGAGTTTGGGGTTGTTGCGCTGTAGACTGTACCTACCCGAGTTTGGGGTTGTTGCGCTGAGATTTAAGGGTATCCCTGAGTGGAGCGAGGTTGGGGGAGGTGAGTAGGATCCAGTTCAGGTACTGGACTAAGAGAGCTGTGAACACGATGTCAGTCTCCTCCACCAGGAGTCGAGCTAGCGTACAGAACACCTGGATTACAAGTCAGATTAGTACGGGAATAGGAGTATTAGTATGGGAATAGGAGGATCAATTTGGAGAATAGGAGGATTAATTTAGACAGTTTCTGGGAGTTCCAAATAGTTTCTGATTATTCTGATTTCTTGCGACAAATGATACTGCACTGTTAGGATAAACGACGTTTCAAAGTAACAACTTCGTATTCATGCTGACAAAATTGGTAAATATGTGAGAAAACTGTCTCATAAAATTAATTTAGAGTACAAGAGAATCTTTATTACTGTTGTTGTTAAATGCTGTGCTTCATTTTCGTTCTTACAATACGGCCTAATTGACACAAAATATTGTCTCCATTTACCTTTTCACTATCCACATGGGTACAGAGAGTCTGAATTATAAAGGAGCACCGTCTGTCTAACAGTTTCTCATCGTCCTTGAACTTTGCTATCAGGCTTCGTAGAAAGTTCTCAAAGTTGGTCTTGTCTTGATCACTATTTTGCATACACCTGTATTGTTGAGGGTTGGTTTAATGATGATGAGCTCACAATATCAAGCTTATGTTACGTTGTTAATATCCCGAGCTAATTAACAAAGACAGTTATAATTCTAAGGGAAAAACGAAACAATAGTCCACATTACAACACTTGAACTGAATCCCATTGTTTGTCATGTAAATCAATCGTCTTTCCAGTTAACAACAGAGTACTATTGGTACATCACTAGCAGGCTCACAACTAACTATTGTTACAACTAACATGGGCCTGCATTATAGGGGAATGGCTAGTATTTAGTATTTACACAATAGATTAGATGCGTAAAGTGGCCCACGAAGAGGAAATGGCCAGAAACAGAACTCACATAATTTGAATGATCCCTTAGTTAGTACCTATTAATACTACTAACATTGCAGCGAGGAGCTGTATGGACAGCACCACAACACCATCACAAGGATCTGAAACAGTCCGGATAACAGCCGGAAATATGTCCTGGTGTTGAGAGTTGATCTTGTTGGGGACGTGGGAGTGGAGGGTCCGGACCCATTGTAACACTGCTATCTTGGTGGTGACAGAGATCTGGGAGGGCGAGGTGTACTCTCTACCTGAGGAGAGAGGAGATAAGTCAGAGCTTATCTAATAGGTGTACAATGTAAATAATAGCTTATCTAATTCATAGTATAATGTACATATTAGATTATATAAGTACATGCTAGCTTATCTAATACATGGTACATACTCAGATAATATGATAGATATAGACATGCTACCATAAATCATGTTATCATTCGTCCGGAAGTAAGGTGACATTTAAGAAGTATTATAGATGCGTGATAGATGTGTGAAACCCTGCCACAGAAAGGACGAATCTTACAATTGATTTTTGGCGCCTCTATTCACAATATCGTCTTATTTTAAAAGTATGGTAGCTTTATTTGCGCCCATCAGTTGATGAGAGGGGCTAGTTGTTGGGAAAATATGTAACCAATGTTCAGCAGGATGGCGCCCATCTTAAAGTGGATGGTTGAGGGGGTTTCAAGCACAGGTCACTCTCAAATCCTAAAGATAAGCAGTGGCCTTCGGCACTTGAAACCTCTTCAAACCTCCCCTGATTTATTTATTATTGATATTGTTTGATTGTGCCGTAAAAATAAATATTTGTTTTATTAAATATTTGTTTTATTATTAAATTTCATATGGTATATCTTCTGAATAATATTTGAATATTTAAATGCAATATTTAAATATCAAATAAATCAAATCATATTATTCGTGAC
>NC_087078.1:19910089-19964005 GCF_026151205.1 Bolinopsis microptera | reverse complement strand
GAGTAAGTAACTCATAACTTTAGAGTAAGTAACTCATATCTTTAGAGTAAGTAACTCATAACTTTAGAGTAAGTAACTCATAACTGGATCAATTCATTATATAGTCGTAACTTTATGCAATATTACCACTAATGCTGGTTATCAGTAGTATTATGGTGAACTGGACCTTACGTAATCTCTGAGGGACAGGGAACCCGGCCCTAATAACAATAAATAACAGTAACACCCGCAGTAACCTGAAATGGGATGCAGACTGCTCCAACCTCGACCCAGCTGCCGCCAAGCATGTTGAAGATAAGATAGCCGGCAGCAAGGTTTACCTCATCGGCCTCACTTATTGTGGATGGTGTACAAGAGCCAAAAGTGTCATCCAGAAAATGGGTTAGTTTCAACTTTCACTGTTATATGTTATAAATATAACTATAAGATCTCATTAAACTTCTATTTAAACTTCTCATTAAAATTCAGCTTTACTTGATGAATGGACAAATGTTTTGATTTGGCGCGATTGAGCTATAAAGATATCATATATATTTGATTAACACCTAAAATACGCAGGATTTGACGAGAGTGATATTGAGGTAGATGTAACACCTAAAATACGCAGGATTTGACGAGAGTGATATTGAGGTAGATGTAACACCTAAAATACGCAGGATTTGACGAGAGTGATATTGAGGTAGATGTAACACTTAAAATACGCAGGATTTGACGAGAGTGATATTGAGGTAGATGTAACACCTAAAATACGCAGGATTTGACGAGAGTGATATTGAGGTAGATGTAACACTTAAAATACGCAGGATTTGACGAGAGTGATATTGAGGTAGATGTAACACCTAAAATACGCAGGATTTGACGAGAGTGATATTGAGGTAGATGTAACACTTAAAATACGCAGGATTTGACGAGAGTGATATTGAGGTAGATGAACTGGACACTATGGACAACAAGATGGAAATTATAAACTACGCTTACTGCAAGTACAGCCAGATGAAAACAGTTCCTCAAATCTTCATCAACAAGAAGGTATTATCAGCAACATGATTAGCCTTGTGCAAACAAGAAGGTCGGTACCAAATAACCAACAATCTCTTAGATACTTGCTGCTTAGTAAATTATAAAGAACAAACAATTGGAGAGGGTCTGAAAACATACAATTGGTAAGACAGGCCATTTGTTTCAGAAGCTTTTGAATAACTTTTGTTGTACATGAATTGATAAGACAGGCCATTTGTTTCAGCTTTTGAATAACTTGTGTTGTACATGAATTGATAAGACAGGCCATTTGTTTGCTTTTGAATAACTTGATCGTCTCCTAGCTCCCTCCTCCCTCAGTTTGTAGGAGGCTACACTGAGGCCAGACACTATTACTATACTGGACAGGGGGTCAGGGCTGCCTACAAAACTGGAGCCATCCCAGGATACTACTTGTAAGTACTCTCTCCAGTTAACTAAGGATACTACCTGTAAGTACTCTCTCCAGTTAACTAAGGATACTACCTGTAAGTACTCTCTCCAGTTAACTAAGGATACTTCCTGTAAGTACTCTCTCCAGTTAACTAAGGATACTACCTGTAAGTACTCTCTCCAGTTAACTAAGGATACTTCCTGTAAGTACTCTCTCCAGTTAACTAAGGATACTACCTGTAAGTACTCTCTCCAGTTAACTAAGGATACTACCTGTAAGTACTCTCTCCAGTTAACTAAGGATACTACCTGTAAGTACTCTCTCCAGTTAACTAAGGATACTTCCTGTAAGTACTCTCTCCAGTTAACTAAGGATACTACCTGTAAGTACTCTCTCCAGTTAACTAAGGATACTACCTGTAAGTACTCTCTCCAGTTAACTAAGGATACTACCTGTAAGTACTCTCTCCAGTTAACTAAGGATACTACCTGTAAGTACTCTCTCCAGTTAACTAAGGATACTACCTGTAAGTACTCTCTCCAGTTAACTAAGGATACTACCTGTAAGTACACTCTCCAGTTAACTAAAGATACTACCTGTAAGTACTCTCTCCAGTTAACTAATTAATTAGTCAGTCTCCAATTAATATTCAACAACTAATAAGTTAACTTATTAATTAGTTAATTAGTTAGTCTCCAGTTAGTCAACAGCTAATCAGTAATCATGACTCATTTGGTGATTTCTAATAATTGTACACTTTTTCTAGTTACCTGCAACAGATAAAACAAGCAGCTATAGACTTTGTGGACGAGGGAACTGCAAGATCAAAGGGAAAGAAATACTTTGTTCTCTCCAAGACAAGATGCCCTCACTGTTTCAATGCTAAAAACTGCCTCAAAGAAGTCGGTTAGTAAAGTTAGCTTGGTGCATATAGCGGGATTTTATCTTATTCTTAGGGATCGTTTAAATATTAAGTAAAACAAATATAACCTCCCCTCTCCGTATTTAAGTTTTAAATTAACTATTTTGTAGAAATTAAATTCCTTAAAATTAGGCGGAAGTTTCATATCCATCATGTGTAAAAACCATTTCAATAAATAGTGACATTGCGTGACTGCGTGCAGGAGTTACAGAAGAAGATATTGAGCTGTTCGAGATAAACGACTTTTACACTCACGACGAGATCAAGAAGTACAAGGGGAGAATAGCCGAGACTACCTACACTCCCTACCTCGCATTTGACGGCAAGGTAAGAAACCGATACTGACTGCATCAGTAATGATGTAATGACCGGTAATGAGCGCTTCCCAAACACACAAGGATATATCTTGTGTTCTTGGCTTGTATATATGAAACATTTGACACGGAGTTGTGGAGTGAGCTATGTGCCTCGCCGGGCTAAAGTAGTGAATGTCCTTGCTGTACGGCAAGTTAAACAAGGAACTGAAACTACTAGGTTCCGTACAGGCTCAACTCTATACCCATGTCAATATGTTCGTATGTAAGCCTATTGATTATATATATATATATATATGTAATACGGTTTCATACTGCTTTCAGGTTAAACTTAAAATTTGGAAATTATTAGTTTAGGTGCGTAGAGTGTTCGAGCATATACTTATAGACTGTTCTATCATACACACTACAGTACTATGCAGTACATATTGTGTAATATGGGGTGAAAATATGCAATATGAAGAAAATTTGTGGTGAATATGCGAAGAATAAAAAGGCAAATTTAAAATTCTGGTCAGCTCCAACTAAAACACTACTTTCAGACTTTGTACAATCACGAAGAGCTTGTAAAGGCGTCAGGCTGCTCCCCCCTTCACTACGGCACTGACTGAAGAAAACAGCTTGTCAATATAGATTTTAATTTTAATTTAATCTAAATTTTGATTTTATTTATATATCGGTCTACTGTAACTGATTTTCGTCCTAAAAACTGTATTATGGTCATGGAGTGGGAATACTGTAACTAGACTTGTATTAATATATAACTCTCAATTTAATTCAATTTAATTTAAATTTATAGCTCGGAATCAGATCATCACAGTGCTGGCAAGCACGACCGTTGCATTTATTGTGGGTATACTATGTACCCCATTTATTATTATACCCCCTTTACTATTATACCCCCTTTGGTACACGTTACAAGCCTCTTTCGTGCACGCGAAGCGTGCACTCCGGCCGGAGGCGGCGGCCGAAGGCCGCCGCCTCCGGCAGGAGTTTTTCAGGCATTAAGACTCATCGGAAGTCGATCAGCAGATTTATTTTTAGTTCAAAACATTCTAATTTGATGTCAAAGATGACAGGAATAAAAAATAGTTATGTTGAGATTTTTAAGAAATTTGCATAAAATACTCGCCAGCACTGTTATACGAAATTCGGTAAAAAACCCAAAATCGCCATATTCAGGTGCCTTAAAACCATGTTAAAATTGAGTTAGAGATCTGAAATTTTTCAGGGCGTCTAGACGTTGCCCAAATCGACTGCAAAAAAAGTTTCAGGTTTCAGGAGCATCGGGAAATGGGTTTTCTAGAACCCCTGTTTTACGATAGATTGTCGTGATACATATATATATAATTATATAATTCGAACAATTGAAACAAATCAAATTGGCGGGCAACGATCCGTTTCATGATATGTATAAAGACAATACCAATCATCAGTGCCAAATAGAATAATGAATTGTAGCGCTATGACATGTTGCTCCTTTATAAAATAATTTTTATCGATCATGAAACATTTTCAAAATTATCAAAATTTACAAAATTTCCAAAAAAAACAGTTTATTGTGTCCGTCCTAGGCTATCCATTATCGGTATGAAATCTTTTATCTAGATAAACAGATAAAAATTTAGGTTTTATCTAGATAAAACCGATAAAACCGATAATTTTTCTGCTGAAGGCCAAAGCCAAAATGTTTTCCAAATTTCACAAAAACTGATTGTCGACTTTTATTACTGTTTACCAGTAATCTTGCTAAAGTACAACTTCCTTTCTTTTGAAAATATTAGAGCATCAGTTTTCTTCTCCGGGGAACAATAGTGTACCAGTTCTCTTCAAAACAGTAGACCAACGGTTTGTCTTCTCCTAAGAACAGTAGTGTACCAGTTCTCTTCAAAACAGTAGATCACCGGTTTCCTTCTCCTAAAAACAGTAGTGTACCAGTTCTCTTCAAAACAGTAGACCAAGGGTTTCCTTCTCCTGAGAACAGTAACGCACTAGTTCTCTTCAAAACAGTAGACCACCGGTTTCCTTCTCCTGAGAACAGTGACGCACTAGTTCTCTTCAAAACAGTAGACCACCGGTTTCCTTCTCCTGAAAACAGTAGTGCAACAGTTCTCTTCAAAACAGTAGACCACTGGTATCCTTCTCCTGAGAACAGTAACGCACTAGTTCTCTTCAAAACATTAGACCACCGGTTTCCTTCTCCTGAGAACAGTAACGCACTAGTTCTCTTCAAAACAGTAGACCACCGGTTTCCTTCTCCTGAGAACAGTAGTGCACCAGTTCTTTTCAAAACAGTAGACCAAGGGTTTCCTTCTCCTGAGAACAGTAACGCACTAGTTCTCTTCAAAACAGTAGACCACCGGTTTCCTTCTCCTGAGAACAGTAACGCACTAGTTCTCTTCAAAACAGTAGATCACCGGTTTCCTTCTCCTGAGAACAGTAGTGCACCAGTTCTCTTCAAAACATTAGACCACCGGTTTCCTTCTCCTGAGAACAGTAGTGCACCAGTTCTCTTCAAAACAGTAGACCACCGGTTTCTTTCTCCTGAGAACAGTAGTGCACCAGTTCTCTTCAAAACATTAGACCACCGGTTTCCTTCTCCTGAGAACAGTAGTGCACCAGTTCTCTTCAAAACAGTAAACCACCGGTATCCTTCTCTTGAGAACAGTAGTGCAACAAATACCAATTCTCCTCGAAACAGTAAAACATTTAAAGTGATTCAGTGAACCGTTTCCTTATCCTGTGGATAACTTGGAGCAACAGATTCCTTCTCCTGAAGACAATGTTTCACGCCTAGAACACTTACGGAATTTAATTGAGTGCCCTGCCGCCTGCCGGTATTTTTGACTCTTGTTAACAGTAACATGCTCGTTCCTGTCTCCAGAATGGTTGTAAGGTAGAACGCCAGCACCCTAGCCTCAAGATAACAATGTCAATAACTTTCTCTAGACTTCTACAGTTCTACAGTTCTACAGTTCCATAGGTATACAAATGTAAATAAACCTCTTAAGCTCACATTTAAGTAAACTACCTCTTCTATCATACTATAAAACGTTTGGGACTGTTTCTTGGATTACTTGGGAAGGCAAAAAACACTAATATTTCTTTAAAATTTTAGTAGTTTTTTCGGTAATTTCTAGTGAATTTTTATACCGATAAAAACATGTTTTATCTAGATAAACAGATAACCTTTTTTAACGAATTATCGGAGATAATTATCGGTAACGATTATCGGAGTGGATAGCCTAGTCCGTTCCAATTTTAAAATTGTCTATGAAGTAAGGTAGTAAGATATCTTTGGCTTTTAAAGTTGTAAACTGCGTTGGCCTTCGTGTAGTGGTAGAGGAAAATTCTTTACTGAGTTCCGTGAAGCTGGTAGAATTAGGATCCGTATTCTACCAGCTTCACGGAATCAGTAAAGAATTTTCCTCTACCACTACACGAAGGCCAACGCAGTTTACAACTTTAAAAGCCAAAGATATCTTACTACCTTACTTCATAGACAATTTTAAAATTGGGACGGACACAATAAACTGTTTTTTTGGAAATTTTGTAAATTTTGATAATTTTGAAAATGTTTCATGATCGATAAAAATTATTTTATAAAGGAGCAACATGTCATAGCGCTACAATTCATTATTCTATTTGGCACTGATGATTGGTATTGTTTTTATACATATCATGAAACGGATCGTTTGCCCGCCAATTTGATTTGTTTCAATTGTTCGAATTATAATGCTCCTGCTTAACTGCAGTCGAGCACTCTCTTTGGGAAACCAAACAACAACTATTTATTATATAATTATATATATATTCAGGAATAGACGCTTTGCCAGTCAATTGTAGCCTGTATTTAATTGTCCATAGATTCAAAAGTATAAAAGGTACAGCCATTTCCTACCACAGGTCTTGAAAATAATTGTTTACACTTTAGTTTACATTGTATAAACAAATTATTTGACGTCATGAACACCCCTTGATGACGTCATCAAGTTAACCGTTTTTTAAACTTGATTTTTGACAAAGTAATAACTTTTAAAAATGATTTTACAACATTAAAAAGTAATTGTATTCAAAATCTGAGGAAATTTTCATCTTAGATAAGTGTTCAAGCATTCTGAAAATCTACCGGAAAGTTTTTCTAGCTTGCTCCTTCATAAAGATATTTGTCATTGAAGTTTGTGCTTTTTTGAAGAATTATTTTATAAAAACGTCAATTTTGCGATTTAGTATTCTCTGGTGTTGGGCCATGCCTTGGGTTTTGGAGCTCAGTTCTGCTTCCTATAGGTATAAATTGTGCATAAGGCTAGTTTTAAAGTTGAAAATCGAAAAGTTGCACACGTGGGGACACGCCCAAATTGATAGAAAATTGCTAAAATCACTGATAATTGCTGTTTTCGTCATTTTCTGTCAACTTTAGAGTGCCGTTGTGATTACAGTTCTTCTTGAAATACTTTGAAACTTTGCATGCTTATCAAGCTATATATAAAACAATTACATGCAAAAATTTACGGCGATTCAATATCGGATGCGCACGCAACGTCCGCTCAAAGTTTGCACGTGCGAAAGGTGAGAATTTTGCTCATTCGTGATTTCCAACAAATTCTGCTTTGCCACGACAGTTTAATGTCATTATATATGAATTTAATGCCAACTTGAATGAGTATTAAGTGGCATATTCAGTCAGTGATCGACCGATATGCTTACCTAAACACAAGGAAATGTTTTTAAAGGAAAAATTTCGAAATCGTTGAAACTTCCTCCTTATTAATGAAGATATCAGTTTATATTTCGACTTTATAAAGTACCCAGGCATTATAATCAAAAAGAGATGATATTTTACCAAAACCCATAATCATGGGTAGAGTGGACCGCTGCCAGTGTCTCTCTTTCCAAAACAAAAGGAAATGATATTAATTTGATTGACCGTTCTCAAATGCAAAATGATACCGAGAATGAAATCGGTCGCTCGCTTTTCCCATTCATTTACAATTGTAATAGATTAAGAAGAACTACCCAAAGGCAGCTGTACTCGGCAATAAAGATTCAATAAACTTCAGCTAATTCAATAAGTAATAACTACCACCCTTACCCCGAAATACTAGGTATCGACCCGAACGCAACCCAAAGAGATTTTTACAGCATCTGATTGATGTAATCAATCGAAACTTATTCATTATTACAATTCGTAAGCCGTGAATGAATGGGAAAAGCGAGCGACCGATTTCATTCTCGGTATCATTTTGCATTTGAGAACGGTCAATCAAATTAATATCATTTCCTTTTGTTTTGGAAAGAGAGACACTGGCAGCGGTCCACTCTACCCATGATTATGGGTTTTGGTAAAATAACAAATAGTATAAAATATATCTCGTGATATCAAATCTGCTAAGGGACCATCTACTTAGGCCGTCTAGGAGTAGGACCAAGGACGTCCGGCAAATAGGGAGGGGGTGGCCGTGGTTTTGGAATTTCGGACAAATTCGGACAGGGGGAGGGGGGTTTCTAAAAATCCGAACGTCTGGAAATTTTGGCAGAATTAACGAAAAATTTCCATTAATTTCAACTCTTTGACACTAATTACTCAATGAACTTGAGTTGGTTTTATTTGTACTCTTAAAAGTAGCTGGAAATCCGGACGTCCGGGGGAGGGGTGGTTTTGAAAATTCGGACATACCCGGGTCCCGGACAGGGGGAGGGGTCAGGGGGTGGTCTGAAAATCTGCGAATTTGGCGGACGTCTTAAGTAGATGGCCCCTAAAATGTAGAAATTTTTTAAATATTTGCAATAATAAAATGTAAAACGTTGACGCACGTTGCAATCCATTGCAACGTTCAACGTTGAATGCGCGAAATTTAAGGAATGTGCTTTTTCAGAGATATAAATCATGATCGCTCGCAAGAACAAAAAGTTCATTGCTCCTAGCCTTGAGTCATAATAGTAATAAGACTACTGTTGACTACTGTTGACTACTGTTAGTGTTGAGTGTTGAGTGTGGACTGTTGCTGTCCGTATTTCACTTGGTGAGTTAGCTCTCCGTATCGCTCATAGTCTCACATGGTGAGTCTCTTAAAGGTGATCAGTTATATTTTTAGTCCATTCAACTCTTTCAAACTGTCCTGAAAAAAGTTACTGTAAATTAGAGACTGTTAAAACTCAACCTCGCACGTACAATGTTACCTGGGGACCCCAGGCTATTATGTTCATAACTAGAGATTCGGTCGAATGACAGGCTGAGCGCCGCCCAGTAAGACTAAGACCCCAGTGGCAGTATGAGTAAGTATAACTATAATGGTGTAAACTTACATCAACATGTTGTTGTTGAGTTGGTCTATAAAAGTATAAACTATAAAGCATAAAGGGAAATGAAGATCTCTTGCGAGAATTAACTTACAATATTGTCTAATTGGTCTTCCGTGAATGTAATATTACTATTTATTATAGTGAGGATAAAAGGAAACTGTACTGTCTTAGATTAGATTAGATTAGATTAGATTAGATTAGATTAGATTAGATTAGATTAGATTAGATTAGATTAGATTAGATTAGATTAGCATCGTTAACTTAGCAATGAATACCTCGTCAATAAACAAATGCTCCTCGGCGGCGGCCCCTATGTCCATTTCTCAGTTTCAGATTAAATTTAAAGTATAAGTATAACTTACTAAGCATTGGGTATGAGATTTGCTCGAAGACGTCACAAACTGGTTCTTGATGGTACAGAAGGAAGTGGTCGACAACACCTTCGGTTATACTTATATTCGCGCAAGCAAACTTCCCTGAAAATTTAAACTTTAAATTGAAGTCTGTTTATGAAGTCACCATGCTCTTATATTTCACGAACTTTATCTGCACGGACATTAAGTGGAAGCTGGAGGCCTTAGCGTTCATATTTTTGTCCGTTCAAATATAAAATGTTGTCCGTTTACAGTCCGTCCAAAGTACGTTCAAATTTCCCCTAAGGTACTTACTATCCAGGATATGAATCCCTTTAAAAAGTAAATGCATATTACATTTATGTTCAGAGGTTGTATTGGTGTGATAATACGATTAAGAGGTGCAATATAAATTACAAAGAAAGTTTACCCAACATTCCCCAACTGGAAGACAGTTTCTGGAATAGTTCCTCCGGGAGCACCTTATTGAAATAGGGTGATGTGTATAGGACTTCCCACCTGGTCAAGTTGTGGAATGTTCTGTCGCCCTCCAGCTGGGTCAGTGCGCTTGTTAGGGAAGTTGAGCAAGTATCCAGCTGCTCCCCTGTCTTGTTGTGCTGAGCTGACTCGGTCTGCAGCTCGCGCTCCGTCCTTTCGAGCTCACCTCTCACGGCTCCTAGCTCTTCTAGGGTTGTATTCAGTTTCTCCTCAGTCCTGCTAAGTTGTCCAGTTACATTTGTCAACTTCTCTTCTGCCGCTCTCAGCCGAGCTTCTAATTTATTCTTCCACTCACACATCATAAACTCGCTTACAGATCCACTCCTCGATTGGGACAAAATGTGTTCCCATCGCAGAGCCCTAGTTCCAGAGAATTCATTAAGGTCCATACACAGCCCACCTTCTGCTATTTTCTTTACCTCGACCGAGCTGAGTACATCAGAGAAAATATTAAACTGGTAAATCTGCCCTCCGAAAATGAAACGAGAATCTGTACTGTAAGAAAGTCTATTGAAGAACAGATTTCCTCCCATTTTCAGTGTTCTTCCAGATGGCGTCGTACCTGTGCCTATCAAGTTACCATCCAGATACAGCTTGGTGCTCGTCGAGCCAAGTGACCAAGTAATACAGTAGTGAAACCAGCTCCCGACAGGTGTTGTGAACTCACTTTCCTTACTATTCAAATTTCGATCACCTCCTACATGGTTGTGATGCCCGTTAGAAGTTATCATGATTTCATTGCCTCCATTTACATGGTAGTTCAACACTTGCGGGTAAGGGGCAGAGGTGTCTACACGTTTCATCCAAGTACAGATGGAGAAGGAGTCTTGGAACGGGGCCATATTAAAATTAAATCCAATGTAGTCATTACTGGAGGTACCAAAATGAAGAGCAGTGTACTGTTTTGAGTGCTTATCATCAGAGGCAACAGCAGGCAAGACGATGATGACGATCAACAAGAAAAACATAACTGCGGTTTGCGAGCGGGTATTGAAGCTAATGTTATTACACATAATATATATATATATATATATATCATTTATTTATTAATAGTCAGCCAGCATGTAATTGTATCCTCAGACACTGGCATAATTTTACAGTTAATGACTTCATGTAATTATAGTGTGTGTCAGGTCTCCTTTTAATTCCTTGTTTGTTTAACTTTATTTATAGAACCCGTCCCCAATCTCGCATCGGAAAATGACTAAACTCAGTTCTGAGTGTGAATACGGGTGGTACCTGCAAGTGTGTTTATTAAGCATTTAGAGTTCTGTAAAACTGCAGTTACAATTGTGTTCTAGAGTATTTTTAGTATTTACGATCGATATCACTATCAGATCTCTATCCCTACCGTGCTTCCAAAATTTAAATCTCCAACTTTCTGCACAATGTAGTGGAATGTTTGAAAAATATATATATATACCATATTTAAAATAATTAATTTTAGGAAAGTAAAATTAATTGCCTGGTTTCTCAGGGGCCATCTTAGGACGTCCGGCAAATACAAAATAGGGAGGGTGGTGGTTTTGGAATTCCTGACAAATCCGGACAGGGGGAGGGGGTGGTTTCTGAAAAACTCTTTGACACTAATAGTAGGGGGTCGTTCACATATTACGTAATCAGCTGAGGGGGGGGGGGGGGTTCCGAATGATTGCGCTAGTGTAATTTTGACACAATAGCTATGTGTAAAACTGATTACGGAGGGGGGGGGGGGGGGGGGGTAAAAATGTTCCAAAAAATGATTACGTAATATGTGAACGACCCCTAATAGTAATTACTCAGTAAGTTTAGATCCCTGTATTTTGAATGAGTACTTAAAGTTAAATGTAACTGTGCTTAACTTGTTCGACACTAAATGTATTATTGTCTATTTTAAGTACAACTTGAGTTAGTTTTATTTGTACTCTTAAAAGTAGTTGGAAATCCGTACGTCCGGGGGAGGCGGGGTGGTTTTCAAAATTCGGACACACCCGGACAGGGAGAGGGGGATGGTCTGAAAATCTGCGATTTTGGCGGACGTCCTAAGTACTAGTAGATGGCCCCTTAAAAAGAAGAACTACAATGAGTACTTATGTTGGTTCAAAAAGGGAAAACATGTGGTGGCCCCACGTGTTTAATAAGGTGATGCAGGCACGTGAAAGATCATCGTAGGAGAGGGGACGATAATAAAATGAATAATTTAAGTTGTTCAGTAAAATAGAAATTTGTATTAATTGTATCAGATGCCATCGTGGAGCGAGCGTGCTAAATCACTCTACAGTCGATCTTCGAGATTGTTCTAAAAGTAAAAGGGCTCCCGACAGACACAGTTGAAACCAACTTCAATGTATTTTCGGACGCTGATTCCGAATCACCCCCCATGACATAGGGTTAAAATGCTCCACTGACGAGGTATTGGCGAAAAACTGTCTCGATCACGTGATATGACCGTATAAGGAAGTTAGTCTAATTTCTCGTTAGGGTTAGGGTTTCAGCATATGTTTTTGATAAGGATTGGGTTAGGGTTGGGAATATCAGATTAGAGGGTTAGGGTTTCGAATTGTCGTTCAGGACCAGCTAGAGAACGGGTTGAAAAAGTCACGTGACAGTCGAGTGTAGAGTGATTAATCATCATCCATCGTGGACAGTGGAGTAGGTGGTCTCCTGCACCTTCCCCCCCCCCCCCCCCCCCCCCCCCCATATAATATTAAAAAACCTAGACATGCAACCAGCAACCTGCAATCCAAAAGTGATCGCAGCCCTTACGGAAGACTTAAAGACTATAACTATAAGGTCTTCATGCTTATATAATTAAATGCTTAAATGGTACAACGACAACTTGTAACCCTGCACAAGTTTCCAGTATCGTCATGATGAATCGATATACTTACTGAGCTTGGTGTCATTTGCCATGAGAAAACTAAAAGCTGGGATTGACCGTAAAATTGTATAGAAATAAATGCCCTTCGTAACATTTATTCCTCTGAATTAAAAACAGTGAAAATATGAATAGTGGTGTGGAGTAATTTACTGGGCCGCGCTCAGCCTGTCATTCCGCCTAATCTCTATTCTATATGTTTATGAACATAATAGCCTGAGGTCCCCAGGTAAGGAGTAATATGATGTAAAAAGTGCATAATATCAATGCTCATAAAAGCAAGCATTAACAAAATTATAGAAGAGGCGACCATCACGTGTTGTTGTCACGTGGAAGAAAGCGGAATTAGGGGTCGTTCACATATTAGTATTACGCTATCAGTCGAGGGGGGAAGGGGGTTCCCAAATGATTACGCTGGTGTAATTTTGACACAATAGCTATGTGTAAAACTGATTACGGAAGGGGGGCGGGGGGCAAAATTTGTTCAAAAAGTGATTAGGGGTCGTTCACATATTACGTAATCAATATTTTGGCAATTTTTACCCCCCCCCCCCTCTGTAATCAACCGTAATCAAGACCGAACCCCCCCCCCCCTATATTACGTAATCAAGGTTTGACCCCCCTCCCTTTCAATGAATGAAATTATCGCAAAGCACTTACTAAACGAAAATTTTGATTACATAATTAACGAAAATTGTCCAATTGGTATTTCGAAAATCGGTAAAAAATTAAAATTTTGATTACGAAATCAACGATCAAAACCCCCCTCCCCCCCCCCCCCCCCCCCCCCCCGTAATTAACCGTAAGCATTTGAAACCCCCCCTCGGGTGATACATTTCTCACTCTCCCAGGTGCCCAACTATTACGCTATGTTAATCTAACTCAGAGTCTATGGTTTAAATATAAATATTAAATATAAATAATACTATTCTCACCCACACAGGTGCTGTTTGGCCACTTAGTTGAAAATTGTATTATATATATATATATATTAACATATTATATTTGACCAAAACCCATAATTGGGTAGAGTGGACCGCAGCCAGTGTCTTTCTTTCCCAAACAGAAGTAAATGATATTAATTTGAATGATCGTCTGCAAATGCAAAATGATACCGAGAATGAAATCGGTCGCTCGCTTTTCCCATTCATTCACGCCATGCATCTGTTTATAATTAGTCAAATTCTAGTAACACGGTCACTGGGCAGCCAGTAAGGTTTGGTGGGTGTGCACTGAGACTCAATATGCATATGGTTACTTTTTGATTGTATAAAATCAGGTCCGTAATTTATGAACTATTATTACACATTACTGCCGTTTATTATACTTAAAACGTTATTGGACTGATTTAGGAAGTTGGTCTTTTGTTCCTGGTAAGGGTTTAAAGTATCAAAATGAAGATACGAAATTTAGGAGAAATATTTCCAACTGATAGTGATATTAATCGATTCATTCACATTCCAAAACAAAAATTATTTAATTTAACGTCATGACTCACGTGAAGCAAAATATATCCTTACCTTACAAGACATATTTATGGCGGCCTAATTTGCGACGACCGAAATTTTGGCGGTCCGAAAATATGGCGAAATTGAACAAAAACCGTCAAATTTCGGACGTCACAGAAAATAAGGGTATTTTTCATCATTTTTTGTGACAGTAAGCAGTAAGGAAATTTCTGAAATTCGGTAAAATCATGTTCAAACTTAGTCTGTATTAAGACTTTAAGACTTTCATGTTAGCACATACATGTATTTTAATGCAAATTTAAACTGTATTGCTTGACATTCAATTCGTCATTGGTGTGGTGATAATTTGTCCCAAGATGCCAGAATTTATTTATTTATTTTACTTGATATTACTTTTTAGAAACAAAATAAAGCAGTGAAGGCACAGTCATTGAAATAAGCTAAAAGATAATGCGACGGATTCTATTACGACGACCGAAATTTTGGCGGTCCGAAAATATGGCGAAATTTTCGGAAAACCGCCACATTTCGTACGTTATAAATATGTCTTGTAAGGTAGTTCATTACAAAAATCATAAGCCGTTAATACTAAGATATTATTTAGAGAAAGTTCGCATTATGTCACCAGTGAAGGGCAAGTTTCCACTGGCTAAATAAGTTTTATCTTGTTTTTTTAATTGTTTACTCTTATAACACTATACGAAGCAGTGTATTATAGTTGACCTCATATCATCAATAAGAGTTCATCGAACCGTAATGATTAAGTTAAAGTAATTAAAACCAGAAATTAATCTAATAGATTCTTAACGCTGTTTCGTTGAGTTCATTATAAAAATGTATATCGTTCATAGAATGTTCACATGATGTCACCAGTGAAGTCAGAAATGTCACTAGCTTAATAATCCTCATCTTGAGCAGCGTATTATTGTGTATTTTCCCGGTTTCGTAAATCTGCAGGGAGAGAATAATATGTTAAGGTGACAAACATATCACTTTAAGAAGTGGTGAATATTTGGGTTTTATCAGGTGGTAAATAAAAAGATAGCGTTTTTATTTTTCTAGTGTTAAGGTTTACAATGCCATTAAAAACTTGATCGTTTTTATTTTAACGCCCAAAACCTAAAAATGACAAGGTACCGCGAGAGTTATTGTTGTTCGTTGGTACAGTGATGTTTCTTCAGGTGAGATATTAAGCTATCATCTATGGCATGCCCTTCAAACTCAGCTAGAAGTCCCCATCTTTCCCTCAAATCTTGCATCATGGTGGCAGTCACTTCCTGAAAAAATCTCATTAAAGATAATTTGTAATTTCGCTTATCGGAAGATCAGAAATTGATATATATTTAGATTTCATTGTAAATGCCAGTTTACAATTATGTAAGAACCTTACATTAAAAAGTTCATTTTAAATATAACAACTTGAACTGCTAAACGTAACCTTTCTTACATTATTAAAGAAATCAGAAACACGAAGGATAGCCCAGCGTTTATGACAACCATCAGTCTCATCGGTCACATCAGTCTCATCAGGTCCCTCAGCGGTTGATGGTTCTTCTGTGCCACAGTGATGTTTAATGAGGTGAGCTAAAAGGGCCTCGTCTATCTGGTGACCGTTGAACTCTGCCAGCAGCTCCCATATATCCCTCAAGTTTTGGAGTAGGTCAGTTTCGATTACCTGAAATTATATGTGACTATTTATAATAAGCTAATAAGGTTTATATACTTATATAATATCCAACCCTACAACCTTCATCACAAACCACACCTCATATATTCATTTTGTTGGTATAACAAGATGAAATAAATAAACCCCCGATTAATTATTTAGTAATTACTACAACTCATAAAATTATCTTCACCTTATTATAGAACTCAGACAGTCGGAGGATTGCCCAACGGTTGTTGCAGCCCCCCTCAGATTCTTCTGTTGGCGCAGCTGTTGTAGGTATCCCAGTGGTTGGCTCGTGTGTGTGATCCGGACAGGTCAAGTTTGACTTCACAATGTTTCCATGTTTTTCGGTATCATCAGAAAGTAGCGTCTCCCACGAAAGATGGGTGTCAGTTTCAAGCGTTTCTTCAAAGCTGGAACAGATGCCTGACTTGTACATTTTGGCTACCTCTTGTTCGGTCAGTTCTCGTTTCAGGATGTTCAACTTTGTGATTTCACCTCCGAATGAGTAACCATTCGACCTGAACGAAGCCTCCATCTTGTAGGTGTTATGATATTGTCCGATAACGAGAGAGCCGGTTGTGACAGAGAACTTCCGTCCAGACGACGAAGCAGTCCCAATCTGCACGCCATTGTAGAAGAGGATCTTCTTCCCGCTGCTGTAAGACCAAGTAATGCAAACATGGTACCACTCTGAATGTGCCGGAGTCTGACTCTTTGGTATAGTGTTGCCAGATGTGAGATAAGCCCAGGAAAGGTTATCAGAGATAACGATAACATCACTATGAGTCATAGTCCAGTAGTGAAGCCACGTTCCATAATTAAGAGAAGTGGGACTCAGTTTCTTTATCCAGGCACATATGGACACCTGTTCCTCCAGTGGGGACATGTCCGGGGCAATCATTATATAACTTGAGAGATCATTACCAAATTTTAGAGCAACGTGGGGTTTGTCCGAGATCACAGCTGTCACAAAGAGGAGTATTAGAAGCGAGGTTCTGTACGCAGTCATGTTGTAGGTGGAGGTTGTTCGTAGTGGTCTGGAAGACTTCAGACTTGTTTCCTTTAAAATTTACTTTTGTTAATTCTTTCTTGTGTAATTTCTGTCAGGTAAAATTTGATTGTGTGATGTCTGAGTTGCTCAGTGATTTGAGAGCGTTGTTATCTTAAACAGGGCCCCTTGTTGCTCAGTTTTTATAGCCTTTCTTGACTGCTTAGCGATAGCTCCAATTATTAACAATTATATAAAGGAACATGATATATCATTTATGATTTATTAACTTATCACTGTGAAAATTGCGCACATCCTATTTTTTAAAACTTTGTTTTCGGCTCCATTAAATAAAGTTTACCATTAAACCACCATTACACCGCTCAAAGTATGATGTCATAAAAGCATTTTAGTTTAACTGTAAACTTAGATTAATAAAATAAAAAAATGTTGATGTACGAGCTATTTAATAAGCTCAGCCTGAATTTGATAATAATAAAATAGTTAAAAATTAAAAAGACGCAAAAAGATTGTAAGGATAAAAAGAAGCTAAAAGTCTGCATTGGAGAACTGAGAAATAACGTAAATAAGTAACGTAGAGTCTTTGAAAGAACGGTCAAAAACAAACCACTCAATATAACTGCCAACTTATAATATGAGGCTGTAATTAAATTAAATACTGACGGGCGGCTCCAGTAAGTGTGACAGAAGACATACTACAAATATCTCCATACAACTCCGTCTTATATTCGCATAATACTACAATATTCTAATAGTATTGTCCTTGTAAGAGTTGCTCAACCCTGATAACAATCAGACAGGAGTAACACGACGGTAAAGAAGGTACTTTATGGATGCAGAGAGAGTCACAGACAGGAGAAGTTACAGTGAATAGCTTGTAAGAGGAGGTAGATTGTAGGTTTTATGGGGAGATAAGCAGGGTACCCAGACGATTGTGGAGCAATATTACAATGACAGAAGATATACTACTACAAACATCTCCAGACAACTCTGTCTTATATCCGCATAATACTAAAATATTCTAATATTATCTTAATGTAGCTCGCATTGAGAAATACCACGATCTGTTTTTTTTTCTTGGTTAATTTCTTGTTTTAATACTTTCAACACTATTATATAACAAATAATTTGAATACAAGTTAAGTACATCATGGACGATATGGAATTATTAGAACGTTTGTCAGCTCGCTCTGTGTATGTGACTGAAACGCATCAGGAGTTCCATCTTTGGATTACAGAACTTGAAGAAGCCTCTAACTGTGATGAATCAGAGTTCTCGGCAGAACAATTTGAAAAACCAGGGAAACCGACTAAGAAAGTTATGTCAAAGTTATCAAGTACAGTGTGTACAGAGATATGAAACAATTTGTCAGAGAAGCTGTCAAAATGAAAGAAGATGTGGAGGAGTTGAAGAGCTCTCTTATTCGGTCACAAACTTCGGTGATTAAACTGCAGAGTGAACTTCTTGAGGGCAAATCAAAGCAGTTGGAATCTGTTCAGACCACCGTAAAATCTGCCGTCCAGGAAAGTGTACAAGCTGAGATCAGGTCATCAGTAAAGCTGTTTCGAAGGTCCCGCCGGAAACTGTACTGACATAACGGAGCTTGAAAAAGGTAGTTCAAAGTGCTGTATCGAAAAAGGACCGCAGTAGAAATTTTGTCGTGTTTGGTTTAATGGAGACAGATGATGAAAAACTATTCGATAAAGTAGACGAACTGTTTGAACAAATCGAAGTAAAACCACGCTATGAAGCTGTCAGGATTGGAAGGAGATTAGCCGACAAGACCAGACCTGTCAAAATATCGGTCACAAACACCAACAATGTTCACGAGATATTATTGAAATCAAAGAAACTGAAACTGAGTCAGCACCACAAAACAGTCTTCATTTCTCCAGATCGGTCAACTGAGGAGCAAACCAAACACCGTCTGCTGGTATTGGAAATGAAACAGAAGGCAAAAGACGATTTGAATAGACGCTATTATATCAGAAGTGGTATTATTTTATTTGTTGTGAGGACAAGATCCTAGACTAATTTAAATTTTTTACGACATTGTCATATTCATTTTCATGCTAGTCTTTTTCACTCACCCTTTAGAGCCGCTCTGAGATGGTTAGTAGCTGGCACTTGTGCCGGCTGCTAACCATATGGGCGGGATATAAGCACATTATTTCATTTCATTTCATTTCATAAAAACAGTAAACTGTCAGTGTATAGTCAAAAACTTTATTTCGAAAATTCCTTATCTAAAATATGAAATTAACTTACAAGTAACCCAAGTAAGTAACTGGCCTTGTCCTAGGTGAATGCCAAATAATGACCATTGAATCAAGATCACAGCGCGGTATGTCTTATTTCCCTATCAAAACTAAAAGGGTGACACGTTTGTGCAACATGATGTTTACCTGGACAGTGCTGAATATTGCAGGGTTCACTTTCTGTTCTCATCAGTGTAAACTCCGTCGTGGAATGTGGTGGGGTCTGTGCAGATTCCTAGTGGGGTGGGGTGGGGTCAGTGCAGATTCCTAGTGGGGTGGGGTGGGGTCTGTGCAGATTCCTAGTGGGGTGGGGTGGGGTCTGTGCAGATTCCTAGTGGGGTGGGGTAGGGTCTGTGCAGATTCCTAGTGGGGTGGGGTGGGGTCTGTGCAGATTCCTAGTGGGGTGGGGTGGGGTCTGTGCAGATTCCTAGTGGGGTGGGGTAGGGTCTGTGCAGATTCCTAGTGGGGTGGGGTAGGGTCGGTGCAGGTTCCTAGCTAGTTAGGTCGGTTCAAAAAACCCAAAGTTGCTCCAATCGCTCCCTACCAAAGCTTATTAGTAGATGCCTTGGCTAAAAAACTGCCTTGACAAATTTCGTGGCTCAACTCCATCGGATTGTGCCTCCACAGGCCACGCCCTTATTTTTCGAGGCCCTTATACAGGTAAAATTCTTAAAATTGCCGTTTTTGACCTTTAAATGTCTAGATAGGGCCCTGAAAGCAATGGAGTGTAATATAAATGTGATAAAAAGGTTAACTTTAGTCAAGGTCTCATGTCTCTACGACCTTAGCATCAACATGTCTCCGCGCCTCCATTTTGAGGCGCGGTCGCGTCCCAACCATTGCTCATGGAGACTCGCGTGAACCGTCAATTTGGGGTAGCAAGTGCATATTAGTGGGGGTAGAAACACTTAATTTTGCTCCAAAGTAGTTAAATTAGTGATTTTGAGACAATTGATATAAAGCTCAAAGCTGTTTGATGGGAAATACCAAAATAAATGAGAATAACAAACAATTGGATAAGTTCTATAATGAGAAGTACGTACGGTACTGGGCTTAAAGTACGTACGGTACAGCAACTTTTAAAGGTACGAAATACTGGTAATTTATGGACGTTCCTTAAACCTTTTTCTAGAACAAGTGACGAAAAAATTTAGGACTATGGTCCTCAACGATTTGAACAAGTTCTTTAAAGGATGATTCAGTTATAGTGATCATAGAATTGTAATCAGTCATCGGGCGATTGCCCGTTTGTGAATCATTTTGTTGACGATATAATGTTTAAGCAATTTTAATTTATTATAGTCGGCTTTCAGAGGCAACCTGTCTCCTTTCGAAAAGTCCGTCGAGACACAAACCAGTCGTTTAGAACGTCGTGAATCTTGTCTCCCAACAAAGTCGGCAAGGTTGATGGTCTATTGTGGGGCTCCTGGCTTCTCTGATGCGATGACTCCAGCATTAGAGGTTTTCTTAAGAATAGCTGTAGCTAGCGATTCCTCGTTGCAATACGCAAGCTGTGTCAAATAGGGCGAGGTGATGTTTTCTATGGGTTAAAGTACCACAGGGACAAAAGGATTTCGCGTTTATTTTGGCCAACATCGCGGGCCACGACATGCCAAACTAGGCTAATTAGCGGCTATTCGCGGCGGGAAATTTTGAAATATCGCGGCATAATTCGCGGCAAAAACATCGAAAATCGCGGCGAATTCGCGCCAAAAAAAAATGTATTTTACAGTGCTTAGTTAGAGTTCACTATCTTTGACTATTCTATTTGATCGGCTACTGTCCATGAGGATGTGGCTCTCATCCTCTGATTCTGTCCCGGCTGCTGGGGGTCTACAACAAGAGCTACCATAACTTTGACATGATCTCAAATGTTGCATGTCATACGTACTGTAGAGTAACTCGTTATCGATACTTCTACGTTCAACAGACGACAGGAGACATCATAATTCGACCATTCTCAAATTCACACAACGTTAGCAATGGAAATACTACGAAATTTCAATCTATTCACATTTCCCTACCTAGTCTATCCCCAATAAACCCTTCTAGATCGAACCTTCCCTTGAAGCTTATATCAACTTGGCGAATCCTCTTAACTGCACGAACCTTCTAGAAGTTTTAAACCACATCCCGGGGGAAAGCCAATGATTGTTCACGAAGACAACTATTTCAGGCAACGTCGAGGCTGAAAAACAACATTAGTTACAGATGTAACCTATAGCACGCGAGGAATGGAGTTGTCTGCTACCCAATACCACAGACAAGAACAGCAAGTCTTCTTTTTAAGTTTCAACGGGACCCAAACATCTTGGACAGAAGCCTTATGCACTTAGCAGTCTAGAGACACATAGGAAAATACATCGGGCTGCACGGTCACTTACCCGCCGATATCACGAAACTGTTAGAGCCTCTGGCAAAACAGAGCTTGGAGTAACTGTCGCAAACTTTTCGGCATACAAACTCTAGGATTTGAAAAAAAGACACCGAAAAATTGCCTCTGAACCGGTTAGCTTGCCGCTAAAGACCAGGAACCAGAACCAAGAACCAGAACCAGAACCAGAACCAGAACCAGAACCAGAACCAGAACCAAGAACCAGCACCGAAACCAGAACCCAGAACCAAGACCAGAACAGAACCAGAACGAACCAGGATCAGAACCAGAACCAGACCAGAACCAGAACCAGACCAGAACCAGAACAGACCCCGGAACCAGAAGAACCAGAACCAGAACCGACCAGAACAGAAACCCCAGAACCAGAGTCTCCCGAAGCCACGGTCAACTCACTAAAAAAATATCTTAGTTATGATTAAATTAAGATATTGTTGAATGGTGTTACAATTGCTGTATACGTACTTTACATTATATCTTTGAACAATTTATCATATAACAATACGTAAATTCTTATTAACTATTTAAACTATTTATCTATAAAACAACAACTTCATACAGATAAACAGATTACAGATTGTTCATATAGACAATTAAAGGGTCGCATATTATGATCTCAGTGTAGAGTCCGCATGTTTGTCTGAGCTTAGTCATCACTCTGGGAGTAAGATGAAAGCTAAGTTCCACCTGCAGAGTGGCTATGTATTGAGATAGAAAGGATGGCCGCTTTGGTAAGCACTGGCACCTAACAGTCGTTTTGCCAGTAGCACAAGTGTACTAGAAGGTGATAAGCTTCCTACTTAATCATGTATAGTTTGTTTGGCACTTACAGGGCGGATTTTAGAAGAGGATTCATCTGCAGTCACATATGGGAGGTCCAACTTCAGCAGGCCTGTTTGGGGTCCAGGAAGGGGGTTTTTAAAGAAGTTGAGTCCTTTGTGGAGAGTATGTCGTGAGGTGACCCGTCCCCCTCAGGCTACTCCTCATATTGCTCAGAATGTCTTTCCAATGTCTTCCACTCTTGTGGGATCCTTGGGGATTCTGCTCTGTTCTTCATTAAAAGCTACAAATCTGACAGTTTTTCTTTGAAGGTGGGTGGTTTATGACGCTAGTGCTCTGGCATTCATAGCCTCAATTCAGGTTGGTACTATGATCCAAGGTACTGGCAATTCCTTTTCCAATGTTCCGTCGGAGTTCTCTAGAGAAACAGAATAGACTGAGTGTGTTAGCAGCTAAGTATTCCTTGTGCATAGCACGCTGCAGCCCATGGAGTGATACCAAGTCGTGTCTTTGTACGATTTTTGGTACACAACACAGGTAGCTACTTTTCTTATCTATCTTCTAAGGCAATCAGGTAGGTCTCTGTGAAATGAGTCAATAGTTTAAGTGCAATTAGTGCTGTGTTCACAATTAAACACTAAACATCAAATACATTTAATGAAATGATCATCAATAAAAAAATAAACCGTTTGATACATGTAGAATATATAAAATAAAGATTTCATTGAAACAAGTTATTATGTTGAAATACCAAATCAGACAGGACCCACTGGAGGGGGAGACAACCGGGACACCAGGAGGGGGAAGAACAGCGACCACCAGGAGGGGAGAACAGGACCACCATGAGAGGGAGAACGGGACCACAGGAGGGGGAGAACGGGACACCAGGAGGGGGAGGAGAACCAGGGACCCAGGAGGGGAGAACCAGGACACCAGGAGGGGGAAGAACCAGGAACCAGGAGGGGGAGAACGGGGACCACAGGAGGGAGGAGAACCAGGACCACCAGGCGGGGAGAACCAGGACCACAGGAGAGGGAAGAACAGGACCCCCAGGAGGGGGGGCACCGGGACCACAGGAGGGGGAGAACAGGACCCCACCAGGAGGGGAACCAGGACCACCAGGAGGGGGAGAACCAGGCACCACCAGGAGGGGGAGAACCGGGACACAAGGAGGGGGAGGAGACCCAGGCACCAGGGAGGGGGAGAACAGGTCACAGGAGGGGAGAACCTGGGACCACCGGGGGGGCGAAAAAAAGACAGGACCACCAGGAGGGGAGAACCAGGGACACCAGGAGGGCGGAGGAACCAGGACCACCAGGAGGGGGAGAACCAGGACCACAGGCGTGGGAGAACCAGGCCCACCGGAGAGGGAGAAAGGGAACCCGGGAGAGGAGACGAGGACCACAGGAGTGGGAGAACCGACCACCTGGATGAGGCGAGAAACCAGGACCCCAGGAGGGGGCGCACCAGGGACACCAGGAGGGGTGAGAACGGGACCACAGGAGGGGGGGGAACCAGGACCTCCAAGGGGGAGACCCGGCCCCACCAGGAGGGGGAGAAGAGAACCAGGAAACCGAGGGGGAGAACAGGACCACAGGAGGGGGAGTACCCGGACACCAGGAGGGGAAGAACCGGGGACCACCAGGAGGGGGAACCGGGCCACCAGGAGGGGGAGAACCAGGACCACAGGGGGGGGAGACCAGGGACCACCAGGAGAGGGAGAGAACGGGACCACCAGGCGGGGAGCACAGGGTCACCAGGAGGGGGAGAACCAGTGACCACCAGGCGGGGGGCGAAGTGAACGGGACCACCAGGAGGGGGAGAACCAGGACCACAGGAGAGGGGAGATTCGGACCCACCAGGAAGAGGGAGACGGGACACCAGGACGGAAGGGAGAACCCGGACACCAGGAGGGGGGGAACAGGGACACCAGGAGGGGAGAAACCAGGTCCACAGAGGGGAGAACCAGGACACCAGGAGGGGGAGAACAGGACCCAAGGGAGGGGGGAAGAAGGACACCTCGGAGGGGAGACAGGACCACCAGGAGGGGGAGAACCAGGACCACCAGTCGGGGGGCGCCGGGACACAGGAGGGGGAGAACAGGACACCAGGAGGGGAGAACCAGGGACCACCAGGAGGGGGAGAACCAGGCCCCAGGAGGGGGGACCAGGACCACAGGAGGGGGAGACCCGGACAAGGAGTGGGAGAACCAGGACCCCCGGAGAGGGGAAGACACAGGAACCAACCGGGGGTAGAACCAGGGGACCCCCAGGTGCGGGAGAACCTGCGGACACAGGAGAGGGAGAACAGGACACCAGGAGGGGGGGAACGGGACCACAGGAAGGGGGAGAACCCGACACCAGGAGGGGGAGAAACAGGACCACAAGGAGGGGGTGGAGAACCAGACCCAGGCGGGGGCGAACCGGGGGACCACCAGAGAGGGGGAGAACAGGACACCAGGAGGGGGAGAAACCGGGACCACCGGAGGGGGAGAACCGGTCCCCGAGAGGGAGAACGGGACCACCAGGAGAGGGATAAAACAGGAGCACCAGGAGGGGGAGAAACCTGGACACCGGGGGGAGAAGCGAACCAGCGACCACCAGGAGCGGGAGAACAGGACCACCAGGAGAGGGAGAACCGGGGGAACACTTGTCGGGCTTTTGGATATGCCCGTTCTTTCGATAAGGAACAATCGACTCATTTTCGATATTGTGTTTTACTCAGTTTTAGCCCTCTATGATAATCGGGTCGCGGAAACTACCACACTAATCGTAGAGATTTCCCCCTACTTATAAGTGTACCGTTAATTTTTTGTACATTATAAAGGATGGAAAACCACTACATGGGAACATCAAAAGACATATAATGTGGAAAACTTCAACCACGCAGCTGATATGACTCGGGACTATGTGTTGTTCTGGGTTCCTCTCGGGACGATGGGAAAGATTGTGAGCTTGCTTTTATTTAAGGCTAAGAAGAGACATCTCAGCGTCATCTATATGGCTAACGGCAATTTGATATAGTCGTCGTGTGTAGTAGTCCCCGGAGGATTTCGTTTTTGTCAGGTAGACGTCCAGGATCGTCTTCCGGTCGCGCCTGAGTGTAAAGCTGGTATTAATAAGGACTATAGCAGTTTTATATAGTATTTCTTAGTGCTATGCTTGTTATAACTCGGACAGTGTCACTGATGAGACCATACCAACAACAGAATATATAGAATATTGCTCATAGCTATAGTATCGTATTGTTTCTATATTGGCTTTTGACATTGGAACCATATCAAGGACGGGGAGAATTACATTTCCTTGGTTGTCCACGCTGTACCTTTGATGCATTCAGATGGGACTGTGATTCATTATCCTGCGAGATCATAAGTAGCTTATTTGTCATAGCTCAGTGGTTCGTAGTTGCAACAAGCTGTATCATATCAGCTGTGTTGCTAACAAGAAGAAAATAATTTAGCACAGGGCCTGAGTGCAAAAATCCGAAACAGGGCGACAAGTAACGATTTAATGTTTGCTCTTTTGTATGGAGTGTTGCAATGTTCCCCTTGTCTTTACATATATCTTTCTTAGATACGCCATACCACTGCTCGGATGGAGTGGTTCTATAATTTGTACCAGTATGATACCAGTTGTCTACCAGAAGCCATGATTACTGTACTCATAGCAGTGGAACCGAAGCCACCAATCTATACTTTTGGAGATGCCTGTTGCTGATGAGAATTCATCAGAGGGTTATTGAGACTGAACAGAGAAAATAGGAGGCACTCCAAACAACGTCAACCGCAAGTGAGAATAATAGCAACCGCAAATTCAGACACAGTTTTAAATCAAAGACCACGTGTTAAAAAGAATTAACTGTGTATCACATTTTAAGTTCCCTTTACACTACGTACAGTCTGTACACTGACGGTGTACTAATCACTGGATATACTTATTGTGGATCTATCTCATTATTTAATACGAAAAAAAATTTCTGTCAAACATAACCATTATTAAAAATTATTCAACCAGCATAATATGGGTATCATGATTCACTAAAAAAAATATCAATTTTATGATCTAGCGACGTTATTTTAAACAAATTAATAACACGCACTATTAGCATGTATATGTTATGAAAATATAGAATTACAATAATTGTAGAACAATTTACCGTCAGATTTGCAACCCAAGTCTACTTCTTATGTTCTTTGGAATACCTTCACAATTGTCAATAATACCTCTCAATTTGTCTCCCCCAAACCAAAATCAGATCCCTCACTTATGAACTTACATATATTGAGTAATTAAGTAAGGAATGACCTGCATTCATTCAGATCATAAGTATATTCATATAGACTCCTTAGTTCCCCCTAGTTCTCACAAAAAATACTAATTGCAAAATCACTTCAAGGTCGGCGAATACTTCGTAACTAGTCGCATAGAGACAAAACACGACATTGCTCATCGACGTCCAAGATTATTTCATTAATTCTTCCTGGAAAAAATGTGGTGGAACTTGTAACAGTATCAATCCAAGCTTTTCGATTAATAAAAAGCGGATAATCTATCATAAAACTAACGATAAATAGCTACAAATATCCTTGTGTTAAATTGTAGGTTGTCCAAAAATCGATTATCGATAGAAAAGTTAACGATCGATAAGTTCGGTGATCTTGAGGGTTACTTTGATATCATAAAATATAGTATTGGGTAACTAATATTGAAATGTAAAAACGTTTGTAAATTAATATCAAACTCCAAGTCATAACTTCTGTAGATCTATCCCCTTCGCTTTTGACGGGGTCGCAGGAACCTGTTGTTCTTGCGGTGGTGGAGGGCCGCCCCCGCTTCTGTTATAAGGGGGTCCTCCGCATCATTCCCTGTCCGGAATATGGCGGCATTAGGTCTGACTGAAGTTAATCAGATGTAGATTCCCTTTTTTGAGCGGTTATAAGGAACTTAAGTAGGAAATTACACGCATCCTTATATGGTCCAAATTAGGGGGAAATCGGCGCGAAACCCTAAAGGTTGAGGAGATATCTGTATAGGCAAATTGCAAGGCGCCGTTACATAAAATCACAAAGAAACTGCGACGTCAGAAGGACTTTCGTCGAAACTGTCCAAATTGAGGGTCAAAACCCAAAGACTCAAGTGTTTTAGTAAATAACATAGAATAATAACGATTTCTCCAGATCTGAACATCATTTTATTCCAGATGTAGTTATAAGCGGAAATCTGTGGCAGTTTGGTCGCACCATTTCTAACACAAATACGAAACCACATGCCACTGCATAAATTTTACCGATGGCGATTTGACATTTGATTATGAATGAATTCTACAAAGACCCTTTCCAGATTAATTCTAGTAAAATTGATCCATACGAATTACACGATATTTCTTACCCTCAAATAGATATTTACACACGATACAGGTCAACAGCCTCAACTCTCCAACAAAAAGTTTAGACGAAAATTCTTATAATTCTGAACTTGAGATGTTTAGCCTTGGTACCAAATATTGTACCTTGTACAGTTTGATACAAAAAGTTTAACTCGCTTCGCGGTTTCGACTGTTCCCATGGCCTTGCTAACCTGCTATGGTCCCATGGAAGAAGGATGCATATGTCCCTGATTGGATACAAAGGAGGAGTGCCAGGACGAGGCCCCACTAGGATGACCAATGTTGAGGGAACGCTGGAGGTCCCTGAGGGGGAGGATGAGATTGAGGAGGCTGAGTTGAGGAGGGTGAGAAGTTAGGGTGAGAGGGTGGAGATGGAGGGGGGAGGGTGGGTGGATGGGGGGTCCAGGTGGTTCTGTTGGGCCCCATGTGTGAGGCGGAGGGTGTTGTGGGCCTTCCTGGACACTCTCAAATAGCATAGCGTTATTTTAGTCTTCCGTGTTTACGCCGGGGGATATCATTTGTATAAATAATTACATAAAGTGAGTAAGTATGTATACAACCTGAACCACTATTCTAACAATACCTATGAAACGCCTACAGCTTCTTACATATCAGGCCACAAAATCTCGAAAAGAAAACCGTTTCAAGTTATGAAATAAGTAATCAGGATTATATTACCGTTAATACTGTGTATTAGGCTGATACGGGTGCTGAGGAGGAGTAGGTAGGGGGCCCAGTAGGAGGAAGCACCAGGATGAGGAGTCGGCCCAGAGGGGGTACAGGGCGTGTTGAGGTGGTGTGGGGCCTGTAGTGGAGGGTTGAGCTCGTCGCACTTCCTGTATCATCTCGCGGTTGGGGGTGGCGGGAAGTTGATCACTCCACCGTGTTTTACTTTTATATAGCTCTTTGTAGAATTGTTGTCGTTCGTTGATTCAGCTGCTGTCGCTGAAGCTCTGCTGTAATGGGGAAGTAGTGAAAAATATAATGTAGACTGAGGAATTAATCATAACGATGTGACTTAAACTGGTTTATCTTATCTTAACTATTCCTTATTTAGGTTTATGACAAGTTTACATCTTCATAAACTGTCAAATCAACAATATTAATATACACCCTTTTTTAAATAAGTAATAACTAGGATTAAATATCTTAATCCATCATCAAAGATTGTACAGTATGAATATCAGACCATTTAAGTGTTTTTCTACGATCCAATTCAGAATTTTGACACTAACTGCAAAGGAAAAAGGTGCAGGGCAGAACTTATCTATAGATCACATTTAAGAGATTTCTTTCGATCACAGGCCTTCTTTGAAAACGACAAAAAGGAGCCGGGCCCGAACAGGCAGTCCGAAAGAAATAAAAACTACAAACAGACAGTATAATGGTCAACATCAATCTGACATATTTTGTTCCTTCTAGTACCCTGAACCTCTTGATTTGGATTTAAGTAACACGATCTTAGTTCGGAAATTTAATTCAAATGCATAGCATGAGTATATAAAAGAAAATCTTCAGATAACTGCAAACTGATTGACAAACTAAACCATCCCTCATCAGAGTGGTAGTCATGACAGGACCATGTTACTTTGATATTAAGTAAAGCTAACATCTTTCGCTAGGCTAGAGTCCTTAAACGAAGTAAATGTCGGGTAGCTAAATATAAACAAGTGTAGACAACTGGACGATTTTTAAAAAATGTCGTACGAGCAATCGAAAAGGTCATCAAAATATATCTTAACTACAGGAACAACATAAACATGAAGGAGGAACCGATGTTACTGTGCAGTGTGATATCACGAGGTGCAGTGAGCAGCACATCACTGATGACACTCATATCGCTCGATTTTACAATCCAATAATCAAATTTTACAATCTAACTCAGCGCGCGGCTCCTCTAGCTAATACGTTACTTTTCTCCAATTGGCAGTTTGCGTGCACGTGTCTTTTCTGAGGCCCCAATTGGTTCTAAATGATCACGTGAATGCTGGTCACGCGCACATCAACTTCCATTGAGCGTACTGCCATTTTTTCTGAGGCGATGGAGGTCGTAAATCACTCAGCCCGAATAAAGATTTGGCGGAATGACAGGCTGAGCGCGGCCCAGTAAAAACAAGCGTGCCCATCGTAGCACGATGCACTATTGAACCACACCGCGCATCCAATAATGCTTCTCGCTAGATCGGCTAAATGAATTGACGGATGTTACTCGTCTAAATTTCTTCGAAGTAGCGCGCGCCGCTTTCTTCTCGAAATATGGCCCGAGGGCCGAGGCATATTACTGGGCGCCGGGCGGCGCTTTGTAAATTTATAACCTACCAAGACGCGCGCCGAGTTTGGATTTGGACACGTTGCCATACCAGTCTTGAAACAAATATTTTACAAGTATCACCCGTTAAAGCGGCAGTCAGCCTGTCACTCCGCTGAATCTATATTCTATGTTTTATGTTTATGAACATGATAGCCTGGGGTCCCCAGGTAAAGGTTGTATCACGTCGTGACCCTCATCAGCGTTTCTACGATACAGGGGTACGGTAGCCGCGCACTCATGCGCGGCGGGTCATACAACATACAACGTATGACAAGGTCAAGGCACAACGTCTTATAGTAGCGCGCGCCGGGTTCATTAAATATGCAATGAACAAGTAGGTATAATATAAGTGCGCCATCGACAGTGAGCCGCGCGTGCCGGCTGTAGGATGGTTTTTAGCGCTAATTTCGGCCAGCACAAAATTCTTGAAACAAATGCGTTTTGAGTAACTTTCCCTTGATCAAATTTTAACAAAAATTGATTAGCTTACTCATAGACTTACAAGGAAAGTGTCCGAAAAATTTAAAGCTTATCCCACAATCAAACATTGAACATTAGTGATGGGGCGTATTTTGCCCCATTTTCATTACTATATCAACTTTGTATCACGTTGCGACCCCCACGGTCGTTTCTGACGATACAGGGGGATCAGCTGCGCACTTCCTGCGCGGCGCGGCGGGTTATACAACGTATGACAATATCAACTCCGATATCCACCAAATTTTTTGAACAGTTGTGAAAGCCTTGTCATACGTTGTATGACATAGTGAAACGACCGTGGGGGTCGCAACGTGATACAATGAAAGCCCTATTGGAAGGTCTTCACCAATTTTTTACTGGGCCGCGCTCAGCCTGTCATTCCGCCAAATCTTTATGTTAATGAACATAATAGCCTGGGGTCCTCAGGTAACCAATTTTCAGAATGATCTCATTCAAGGAACCGAAGATATGACAGAATAATACGACAAAAATTAACGAATTACGGCAAAATACGCAACTTTTACATACAACTGCTTTTGCTCCAAAAGCCGCGCGCCATCAAATTTGGCATCGAGGCGAAATTCATTAACTATTCAAAAAAGGTATGACAAATTTTGTACTGTGAAAATTCTTACAGTCTCAGAAAACAATGATAGAAAATTTTTTTAAATCCGAGCTAGTTTAATTTTATCGTGCACCCCCTAAAACAAGGTGTTTTGGATTTATATTGTCATACGTTGTATGACCAACCGGGCACGAGTGCGCGGCTGATTCAGAATCACCCTCATGACATAGGGTTAAAATGCTCCCCTGGCGAAAAACTGTTTTAATCACGTGATATGATCGGAGAAGCTGAAGGAAGTTGGTCGAATTTCTTGTTACGGTTAGGGTTTGAGCATATGCTTTTGTTAGTGATTGGGTTAGGGTTAGGGTTGGGATCAGATTAGAGGGTTTTGTGATTTGTCGTTTCGAATTGCGAATAGTCTTTCAGCTAGGGCCAGCTTGAGAACGGGTTGAAAAAGTCACGTGACAGTCGAGTGATTAATCATCATCCACTATTGTTTAAGAAACCATTGGATACGTGAGGGCACTCCGAATAGAATTGCTCACCTAATGCGGGTTTTGACACAACGGGTGAATACTCCTACCTTTTTAAACTGCGGCAGTGAAATCCCGGCCGAAGGCCGGGTTATACCAGTTATTATATAATTATATATTAATTATATAATTACATAATTACACTAGTATCATAATATATGCTTGACGTCCGGGTCAAGTATGGATAAGGCAATTCCTTTAGCGTTTAGTCTTAGATATGAAATAACATTAACAGTTCCCACAGCCGCTTTGCAATTATTAATAACAATTACGTTAGACTTCGAATTAAAGAAATCAGAAATTCTTATTTCATTCTTAATCACATTATTCACAGGAAAAATACAAATAACATTGAATATTATTATCGAATAATTTCGCATATTGAAACATTGGGTCTGTCAACGGCAAGGTGTTAATATACTAAATTATGAACCTAATTTTGCAGACTTCTTTCAACCTAATTGAAGTGTTTATAATACCTCATCAATGTTTCGTAGCCAGTTTAGAACGGAGACATTTGAATTCTGAACTTCAATGAACGGCTAACAGATGAAACATGGCCATTGAACAATAGTAACAAACAAAGCATTCAGGCCCTAACCTCTCAAAATTGAAATGTAGGGGGTCGTTCACATATTAATCAGTTTTACAAATAGCTATTGAGTCAAAATTACACTAGCGTAATCATTTGGAAACCCCCCTCCCCCTCGGCTGATTACGCAATATGTGAACGACCCCTAAGGGCCGGAAAAATTAACACCGATAAGGTGTTTCACACGATTGAAATTTATTTCTCTTTTACATGGCAATTTAATTTCCTTAAATACAATGATTGAGTGCTTAACTGTAACAACAACAATCGTAATGATGATATTTACTATTTATGACTACTTTAAAAACTGTTATAAAAATTAACGACATTATTATTTTCTAGAATTAATATTTACACAAGGTGGATGACTATCTAGATCGTTCAATACAAATTTTCTGGGTATACACAATAGTTTTACTAGGAAATTCTCTCCGAATTATTCAAAGCGCTTCACAAGATATGAGATTTTTAATAATATAATAAAAACAAAACATCTAGCAGCACGACACCATTAAACTATTTAAAGTAAAGTTAAGTAACAGTTAACCTAACACAGGCTTACAACACAAACACTTCCTCTCGTAAAATAGTAAAATGACGACCTAAAAGACACCCATTATGCATTAATAAGCAAACGTTCTGCTAAAAGAAAAAATAAACAAACAAATACATCTAGTCTAAAATCAGGCCTCCAGAAATCTTTCTGGTCTACAATGACCTTCATCTAAAATCCGGATTTGTTAAGATAACAATAAAGTTATTGTCATTATTATCACTTTTTACATAAAAAACCACGGAAGCTACCAATCTCACCCGGAATTTTGATTCATAATAAATAGTACTGTCAAATCAATAAAATATTCAATGTATTTACACAAATTCCGGTTAATTCAATAAGTCGATAGTACTAGATCCTAAACATCAAAACTATACCTACCTATTGAAAAATACGACATCACAACAACCAGCCAAACACTGACATAGAGTTTCAATTTAAATATTTTCCTACACGATGAGCACAGTCCAGTGAATGCAGTTAAAATCGTCGTCACAGCGTTCATTCATCAGTCCGGTTTCTATCCTGTGGGGACAGAGGTGGGGGGTCCCATTGGTCGGTAGTAACGTCTGAATCTATGATCCTAGTCGGGCGGTCTACTATCCAGGAAACTCAACAAGATCGTTGAGATATATCGACTCAACTAAAAATATGTATTGTTAGATTTTCAGAAAATAAAAAATAACAATTTAAAAAAATTTCCCTGAACCAATCGTAACTGGTAACGTACGTTAAGGGATTCAGGCAGATAATTCAACTAAACCGCAAGATACCAATATCGACTAGGACTCACTCGGCAGTAGGTGATGCACAGCTTCAGGCAGAACTCCGAAATAACGGTGTTTTAGAGACACAGACGCGGCTATACGCTCACTGGGTTCAAACACTAACATCTGGGACAACAAATCTTCACCATCAAGATCGTCTGAGAGACTGAAAAGTGAAATGGTTTAGGGTTGAAATAATGCTTTTAAGCTACCTTGACTTTCTATTATCTAAATAACATAATCAAGATCAGTGATCTTGAAGATCACATGAAGTGATCTTGAGCGCCAACTCCATCTGGTAGTATCGTTTGTAATTCAAAAAATTAAGGTCAAACCAGTTTAATAAATTGTTGTTATTTGCCAAACATTTGTATAGTTCACTTAGTTAACTCGATTATTATGAAGCCAATTCAAACATCATTCAGTACTTACTTGGCGATAACATCTATAAATCGCTGCTTAGGATATTTCTCGTACTTTCCTGCAAAAATTGTGGGTAATTTAATATGGTTACCTCGGTTACCACTTTAAATTCAATATCGCTCTTGAGTCGAGTCACTACACATTTTAAGATAATAAAGTTGACTTACGTTTACCCCAGTCAGAATACTTGGTACAATTGGGCCAGGTTTGTGGAGTAGGTGTCCCCATTATCTGAAATAGCAGGATTAGTTGTCAGTCAATTTGATACAGTCACTTGCTCAGCAATAATTTCATGGTGACCAAATAAACACTAAACCTAAATTGAGTTTTTCGTTCCACTGATGCCAGGGTTGAAAATGGCAGTAGAGAAAGATATCGTTAAAGCATGAATGAAGACAATCTGTCTTTATGTTTTCACAGTAGTGCTACTGTGACAACATAAAGACAGTTATTTGAAGCACAAGCAAATCAAAGTTGATTAATTGTTAAGTGGGTACATAAGCTAGAGAATCAGAGATACTTGAATGCGCGTTCTAGAAACGAGCCCCGGAAACAGTGACAATTTAGACGGAAGGACCTGGAAATCCCGGACCATTTCATATGAGGATTTTGAATGTAATATCACACGAAATTCATTTATCTAATTAAGCTTCAAATGGACAGGGCTCGGGTAAAAGTTTCACATTTATTTGTTTCCTAAATCACGCGCGATCGAAGCAATACTTTCTGATACAGTAAACGGGTCAGATGTAATATTTTCATAAAGAAAATAAGACCGCGCGTTACATAAATATGAGATCCATCGGACTATTCTAAATTGAGACCTGGATCTGTCGATCTGAGGCCATTTAACGTGAAGTTAGCTGCAATGAATATAATCTTTTTATAGTACAAACTATAGCTGAGAGATGTTATGGCTGAGAGATGTTATTCTAAGATAAAAAGAAAGGTGTGTGACGAAACAGCAAAAACGGTACTAAGCCATTATTCTGTGGTCGTAGTGACGTACAGTACACAAATGACAAAAGGTCTTAAAAGATTAGTAAGTAGATCTACAGCGGGCCCGCGCAGCCCGCTAGTAAAAGGGCCCGATATTTCTCAGCCCGCGAGCAAATGACATGTTTCTATAATATATAATATATATCGCACGTGCGGGCGCGTGCGATATATAAATATTGTTCCGCCCACTATATACAGTGGGGTGACATATGTTTTCGTCACTTCTGATAATGACAATACAAACAGCGTTAAACTAACAATTTTCATTGAACCATAACTCCGCTTCCGGACCACCGATTTACAAAATTCAAAAATGGGTGTTTAGAGAAAATTCTGAACTTTTCTCGGACAGTAGAAATTAGGTTCATTCGTGCTTCAGAAGAGACTGGCAGGCCCATAAATAAGGGGTTTGATCACGATAATGATACTATTTATGAAGGAGCACATGTTTTAATAGCAAGTGACGAACTTTTCTCTACTTCAATATTACCATGAATTTTAAAACGGAATATCTTTGTACTGCATCGTTCGATTTCGATAAAATTGATAAGGTAACAAGACCAAATGTTTCTCAGTTGATTAAAATAAATACTGTTAGAGTTGTTAATCTTCAGCCAGAGATAGCATAAGTTTACCATGCTAAGTTGGATATTGTGAACACTTCCCTATTCCTCAATTTTTAGTGGTGTCATAGATATTACATCGCCACAAGATTTACAACAGATACGCCAAAGGGTCTGGGCCTTGTATATATAATATATCTAGTTGTGCAAGGCTTAAAAACAAAGGTTAAACTCGATTAAGGGGGACATTTTTTCCACATTTCCCAACAAAATCCTTGTGTCAATGGTGAACAGCCTTCGTCTAACTTGATTTATCATTATGAAATCAATTCCCGCCAAATACACCGCAGCATTGATATCATTCAAATCGAATCATGATTCAATACCGAAAATTTCCAAATAACGTAACGCCAACCTGATAAGCGAGGAAATTAATCCGAACGTATCTTAGTTTTGGAAAACAGAATATATCTTGAATATCTTAAGTATTTTCTGGCGAAACCAATGGAATGGAATGCTTAATATAAGATCTATTTCTCTCGTGAATAAAATAGTTATAATCAAAATACGTGAACAAAGGTTTAATATTAGGATATAAGACCTTTAAAGGTCTCACTCGAGTGAGACGAGTGGGCAGTAGATTGATACGGTTGATGAGAAATTAGGATCAAGAGTAAAAAATATGATAAAATCAGAACTGACAGGGAATTCTTACCGCACATCTTGACAAATTTAAGAGAAAGCCATAGAGAAAGCCATAGAACGAACCTGCCATATCTTAGCGAGCTGATCCTTAACATAGAACTAACCTGCCATATCTTAGCGAGCTGATCCTTAACATAGAACTAACCTGCCATATCTTAGCGAGCTGATCCTTAACATAGAACGAACCTGCCATATCTTAGCGAGCTGATCCTTAACATAGAACGAACCTGCCATATCTTAGCGAGCTGATCCTTAACATAGAACTAACCTGCCATATCTTAGCGAGCTGATCCTTAACATAGAACTAACCTGCCATATCTTAGCGAGCTGATCCTTAACATAGAACGAACCTGCCATATCTTAGCGAGCTGATCCTTAACATAGAACTAACCTGGCATATCTTAGCGAGCTGATCCTTAACATAGAACTAACCTGCCATATCTTAGCGAGCTGATCCTTAACATAGAACTAACCTGCCATATCTTAGCGAGCTGATCCTTAACATAGAACGAACCTGCCATATCTTAGCGAGCTGATCCTTAACATAGAACGAACCTGCCATATCTTAGCGAGCTGATCCTTAACATAGAACTAACCTGCCATATCTTAGCGAGCTGATCCTTAACATAGAACTAACCTGCCATATCTTAGCGAGCTGATCCTTAACATAGAACTAACCTGCCATATCTTAGCGAGCTGATCCTTAACATAGAACGAACCTGCCATATCTTAGCGAGCTGATCCTTAACATAGAACTAACCTGCGATATCTTAGCGAGCTGATCCTTAACATAGAACGAACCTGCCATATCTTAGCGAGCTGATCCTTAACATAGAACGAACCTGCCATATCTTAGCGAGCTGATCCTTAACATAGAACTAACCTGCCATATCTTAGCGAGCTGATCCTTAACATAGAACGAACCTGCCATATCTTAGCGAGCTGATCCTTAACATAGAACGAACCTGCCATATCTTAGCGAGCTGATCCTTAACATAGAACTAACCTGCCATATCTTAGCGAGCTGATCCTTAACATAGAACTAACCTGCCATATCTTAGCGAGCTGATCCTTAACATAGAACGAACCTGCCATATCTTAGCGAGCTGATCCTTAACATAGAACGAACCTGCCATATCTTAGCGAGCTGATCCTTAACATAGAACTAACCTGCCATATCTTAGCGAGCTGATCCTTAACATAGAACTAACCTGCCATATCTTAGCGAGCTGATCCTTAACATAGAACTAACCTGCCATATCTTAGCGAGCTGATCCTTAACATAGAACTAACCTGCCATATCTTAGCGAGCTGATCCTTAACATAGAACGAACCTGCCATATCTTAGCGAGCTGATCCTTAACATAGAACTAACCTGCCATATCTTAGCGAGCTGATCCTTAACATAGAACGAACCTGCCATATCTTAGCGAGCTGATCCTTAACATAGAACGAACCTGCCATATCTTAGCGAGCTGATCCTTAACATAGAACTAACCTGCCATATCTTAGCGAGCTGATCCTTAACATAGAACGAACCTGCCATATCTTAGCGAGCTGATCCTTAACATAGAACTAACCTGCCATATCTTAGCGAGCTGATCCTTAACATAGAACTAACCTGCCATATCTTAGCGATCTGATCCTTAACATAGAACTAACCTGCCATATCTTAGCGAGCTGATCCTTAACATAGAACTAACCTGCCATATCTTAGCGAGCTGATCGTTAACATAGAACTAACCTGCCATATCTTAGCGAGCTGATCCTTAACATAGAACGAACCTGCCATATCTTAGCAAGCTGATCCTTAACATAGAACTAACCTGCCATATCTTAGCAAGCTGATCCTTAACATAGAACTAACCTGCCTTATCTTAGCAAGCTGATCCTTAACATAGAACTAACCTGCCATATCTTAGCGAGCTGATCCTTAACATAGAACGAACCTGCCATATCTTAGCGAGCTGATCCTTAACATATAACTAACCTGCCATATCTTAGCGAGCTGATCCTTAACATAGAACTAACCTGCCATATCTTAGCGAGCTGATCCTTAACATAGAACTAACCTGCCATATCTTAGCGAGCTGATCCTTAACATAGAACTAACCTGCCATATCTTAGCGAGCTGATCCTTAACATAGAACGAACCTGCCATATCTTAGCGAGCTGATCGTTAACATAGAACTAACCTGCCATATCTTAGCGAGCTGATCCTTAACATAGAACGAACCTGCCATATCTTAGCAAGCTGATCCTTAACATAGAACTAACCTGCCATATCTTAGCGAGCTGATCCTTAACATAGAACTAACCTGCCATATCTTAGCGAGCTGATCCTTAACATAGAACGAACCTGCCATATCTTAGCGAGCTGATCCTTAACATAGAACGAACCTGCCATATCTTAGCGAGCTGATCCTTAACATAGAACTAACCTGCCATATCTTAGCGAGCTGATCCTTAACATAGAACGAACCTGCCATATCTTAGCGAGCTGATCCTTAACATAGAACTAACCTGCCATATCTTAGCGAGCTGATCCTTAACATAGAACGAACCTGCCATATCTTAGCGAGCTGATCCTTAACATATAACGAACCTGCCATATCTTAGCGAGCTGATCCTTAACATAGAACGAACCTGCCATATCTTAGCGAGCTGATCCTTAACATAGAACGAACCTGCCATATCTTAGCGAGCTGATCCTTAACATAGAACGAACCTGCCATATCTTAGCGAGCTGATCCTTAACATAGAACTAACCTGCCATATCTTAGCGAGCTGATCCTTAACATAGAACTAACCTGCCATATCTTAGCAAGCTGATCCTTAACATAGAACGAACCTGCCATATCTTAGCGAGCTGATCCTTAACATAGAACAAACCTGCCATATCTTAGCGAGCTGATCCTTAACATAGAACTAACCTGCCATATCTTAGCGAGCTGATCCTTAACATAGAACGAACCTGCCATATCTTAGCGAGCTGATCCTTAACATAGAACGAACCTGCCATATCTTAGCGAGCTGATCCTTAACATAGAACTAACCTGCCATATCTTAGCGAGCTGATCCTTAACATAGAACTAACCTGCCATATCTTAGCGAGCTGATCCTTAACATAGAACTAACCTGCCATATCTTAGCGAGCTGATCCTTAACATAGAACTAACCTGGCATATCTTAGCGAGCTGATCCTTAACATAGAACTAACCTGGCATATCTTAGCGAGCTGATCCTTAACATAGAACTAACCTGCCATATCTTAGCGAGCTGATCCTTAACATAGAACTAACCTGCCATATCTTAGCGAGCTGATCCTTAACATAGAACGAACCTGCCATATCTTAGCGAGCTGATCCTTAACATAGAACTAACCTGCCATATCTTAGCGAGCTGATCCTTAACATAGAACTAACCTGCCATATCTTAGCGAGCTGATCCTTAACATAGAACTAACCTGCCATATCTTAGCGAGCTGATCCTTAACATAGAACTAACCTGCCATATCTTAGCGAGCTGATCCTTAACATAGAACGAACCTGCCATATCTTAGCGAGCTGATCCTTAACATAGAACTAACCTGCGATATCTTAGCGAGCTGATCCTTAACATAGAACTAACCTGCGATATCTTAGCGAGCTGATCCTTAACATAGAACGAACCTGCCATATCTTAGCGAGCTGATCCTTAACATAGAACGAACCTGCCATATCTTAGCGAGCTGATCCTTAACATAGAACGAACCTGCCATATCTTAGCGAGCTGATCCTTAACATAGAACGAACCTGCCATATCTTAGCGAGCTGATCCTTAACATAGAACTAACCTGCCATATCTTAGCGAGCTGATCCTTAACATAGAACTAACCTGCCATATCTTAGCGAGCTGATCCTTAACATAGAACTAACCTGCCATATCTTAGCGAGCTGATCCTTAACATAGAACGAACCTGCCATATCTTAGCGAGCTGATCCTTAACATAGAACGAACCTGCCATATCTTAGCGAGCTGATCCTTAACATAGAACGAACCTGCCATATCTTAGCGAGCTGATCCTTAACATAGAACTAACCTGCCATATCTTAGCGAGCTGATCCTTAACATAGAACTAACCTGCCATATCTTAGCGAGCTGATCCTTAACATAGAACGAACCTGCCATATCTTAGCGAGCTGATCCTTAACATAGAACGAACCTGCCATATCTTAGCGAGCTGATCCTTAACATAGAACTAACCTGCCATATCTTAGCGAGCTGATCCTTAACATAGAACTAACCTGCCATATCTTAGCGAGCTGATCCTTAACATAGAACTAACCTGCCATATCTTAGCGAGCTGATCCTTAACATAGAACGAACCTGCCATATCTTAGCGAGCTGATCCTTAACATAGAACGAACCTGCCATATCTTAGCGAGCTGATCCTTAACATAGAACTAACCTGCCATATCTTAGCGAGCTGATCCTTAACATAGAACTAACCTGCCATATCTTAGCGAGCTGATCCTTAACATAGAACTAACCTGCCATATCTTAGCGAGCTGATCCTTAACATAGAACTAACCTGCCATATCTTAGCGAGCTGATCCTTAACATAGAACTAACCTGCCATATCTTAGCGAGCTGATCCTTAACATAGAACTAACCTGCCATATCTTAGCGAGCTGATCCTTAACATAGAACTAACCTGCCATATCTTAGCGAGCTGATCCTTAACATAGAACTAACCTGCCATATCTTAGCGAGCTGATCCTTAACATAGAACGAACCTGCCATATCTTAGCGAGCTGATCCTTAACATAGAACGAACCTGCCATATCTTAGCGAGCTGATCCTTAACATAGAACTAACCTGCCATATCTTAGCGAGCTGATCCTTAACATAGAACTAACCTGCCATATCTTAGCGAGCTGATCCTTAACATAGAACGAACCTGCCATATCTTAGCGAGCTGATCCTTAACATAGAACGAACCTGCCATATCTTAGCGAGCTGATCCTTAACGTCCTTCATCCCCGGGAAGAGAGGGATACCAGATATCATCTCAGCGAAGATACACCCCACACCCCACATATCCAGGGATGTGCTGTAGTCAGTGGACCCGAGGAGCACGTCTGGGGGCCGGTACCTGGATCAGATAATTACAGTTAATTATTATAATTATGTAATTATTGGAGTTATATTATTACGTTTGTTGAGATTGTTGATTTGAGGCACATTTTGAGTTATTAGCACCAAATTTGATCGATTTTGGCCCATAAATTGATCAGATATCAATATTTTTGAATGAAACTAACTTAACGCAAAAGGTAAGCCTAAACTACACATTCTCTATGATTATCAGCTCAATATCTACCTAACTGTGGATTCTGTATTCAAATAATCGCAAAAAATGAACAAAATCGCCCATATCTCAGTTCGCGATATTCGCGAAACTGATTTCGTTCAAAATAATAGAACTCAATAGGGTTTCAATATTTTTTTATTAAATTTCCAGAATCAACGTAGAATCGCCTGATGACCTTAGGTTTTGGAAAACAATTTGGCGGCCAAATTCTGAAATTTGCCGGGCATTTTTCAGAATTTGGCCGCCAAAATTTTTTAAAGGCCTAACTCATTAGGTCCCGCGGGCACCGGTGGGCACTCGGAGTCCTGAACCCCCTCAAAAGTTCGGTCACAGGCCCTAGTTTGTTAGTCAATGCTATCTCCAAATCAAATTTCGCAAAAAAATCAGGGTGAACCCCCCTTAAGAATGTTCAGCCTGTAGCCATAGGGATCAAGGAACCAATGCCATCAATACTTTTTAAACCGTACATTTTATCCACAGATAAAATCTCTCTGGGATTGGAACAAATCTCTCTGGGATTGGAACAAATCTCTCTGGGATTGGAACAAATCTCTCTGGGATTAGAACAACCATTATACGAGATTCGGCAACCTCCCGCTTCTGCACAGCCGATTATCTAACTTATGGTGGTGGATCATTAACCGCCCAAATAGAGAATTCACATCGACTTCATGGTATGATGTCATTGAAAGGTATGTAAGTTAAAATATCGTTTAACTTGAAAGATTTACAGGACAGGACGTAGCATCCTTTAACGGCAAATAGAGAGCTTAAAATGATAGAATGTTCTAGATTCCAGACTTCTGATCGGTGAATCTTCGCATTGAAACAAGAATCCAAGAAGCTCGACCTAGTACGCGGACCAGCCCGCGGATTAAGTCGAGCTTCTTGGATACTGCCCACATTAAAATAAGAGTAAAGGAAAGATCGTTTTTAAATAGGCTCCTGGTTTGCAGTAATTTTACTATTAGTATATAACTGTAATAATTACAGTTATATACATATTAATAGTAAAATTACTATTAACGCATTAATGCCTTTCTATGATATAAATTGAAGTGAATTTTAAACGAAAGTTTCAGAAAACAGAGAAAATTGTCTTCGGAGTTGTAAGTGATTCAGTTCACATGATGGAACATTTTAATAATCAACTAGTCTTGGAATGATTAAATTTATTCGTATATAAGTTTAATGATTATCTATCCAAAAATACGGGACATTGTCGTGAAACTCAAAGCACCATTAATGAAATGCGTGGGAGATAGAGAAAGAGAGAGAGAGAGAGAGAAAGAGAGAGAGAGAGAGAGTGGGCTGGATGACGCTATTATATAATGAGAGTACTGTAATCCAGGATTACGATATTATGATAGTGTGTCAAACCCCACTGGTTAGCAGCACCAGCTGGAGTCTGGACCTCAAACATACAGGTCTTATATACAAGGTATTTGTACTTGTCACGCTATCAAGGTAGTATTGGCATAATGGCATTGTTGACAGCTGAACAATATGAACAAAGGTGCAAGAAAAGGCGCTCGATATAATGTGTTCCAGCGTAGCTGGGCTCGTCCACCGTTGGAAGCGAAATATTACAGTAATGAATGGTGGATTCAGGGTCTGTATTGTTAGCTACAGAGAAGTCTGAAGTGGTAACCATCGCATACCACGAAAAACTGTTGTTTCCCTGTCTCAAATATTGAGCTGTGTATGTCTAATTATAATAAAAAAGGGATTCATTGTCAGACAAAACTATTTATAGTACAGGTGAGACAAATATTGCAAATATTTGTACGTCGTCCAGTTCTATTGATCAATATATATATATACAATATTTCTTTAACTCGCACTAGAGATCCGATAAAGCAGTTAGAATTTCTTCGGCAATCGGCAGGGGAGCCATGACAAATCCACTTTCGGTTAAACAGATATGTGATATGTTTTAGCCAATCAAGGAAAACCAACAAATTGGGTGGTCTGCTGATACACAATACCAAATAAGTATAAATCCAAATTTTTACCGACCTGAAATTTTCATGGCTAAGCAGTTGAGACGTGCGAACTACGATATTTATTCAGAAATAATAATGCCTACATAATTTGTTCAAACTTTGCGATGATTAACGACTTCCGCACTCTGATAAAATTAGGAGCCCTAAGTTATGCAATCGGTTACACAAAACCATCATTCATTATACCTTTAAAAGAAATATACGATCGTAGACATGTGTGAACCAATCAATTGCAGATTGTGATACATTACTTGAATTATTAACATACTAGTGTACATACTAGTGTAACCCGTGCCTACGGCTGGGACTTCACTATCGCAGATGAAATACTATATAGTTTTAACAAAGTCACAAAAATGTGACATTTTAACCATTATAGTGTCTGACAGCAATATATTTTCTTTCTGGGCAGTGTATATGAGAGTATGGGTCACGTGGCTAATGTTCAAAACTTCTGAACATGCTAGATTAAAAGATGTCAAAATTAAGCCACTATCGTCGAAAACGCTATTTTTTAGATTTACCAATATCCTCAAACTTCAATGAACGTGTCCATATAATACATTTTAAAAATCAATGAACAATTTTCATTGAACATTCAAAAAGATATCATTGTACTGACCACAAAGTGACGACTTCGTTGGAGTAGGAATGTGTTGGGACTGACTTTGCCCGAGCTAAACCTGAAATTAATATCTGTGTCAGTAAAGAGTGGTGTCAGGACAGAACATGATTATTAATATTTAAGTCGAGCCGGTGCTGGTTAGGCGGTTCACTAAAGATGATTAGATCCAACCCTGCGTTTCAATACACAGGGTACGGTTAAGTTGAGTTCTTGAAATTAATATTGATTCGCCTCCCCCAATACAAAACTCAAGTTACATCAGAAATTTACAGCGGAACATACTGCATAGTGAGTGATTGAAATGTCCATGTGACAGTTATAGTAATTAATGAGTGGCATCTGGATGTATCTCAACTGTTAAAAATATTCCGAATGATCTTCTTTGTCGAAAGTAAATTGTAACATTTATTGTTGGATTATGTTTCCGAGGTTACGATAGGTGAAGCCTTGTTTTATGTGCCAGAATACTTTTTTAGGATATATATTATATAAATATAATATATAAACACTCACTGAACTACTACTACTGTCTACTACTACTACACTCACTGAACTTCTAATACTACTACACTCACTGAACTACTACTACACTCACTGAACTACTACTACTACACTCACTGAACTACTACTACTACACTCACTGAACTACTACTACTACTACACTCACTGAACTACTACTACTACTACACTCACTGAACTACTACTACTACTACATTCACTGAACTACTACTACTACTACACTCACTGAACACTAGTAGTAGTAGTAGCACTCACTGAAGTGTCAAATAAAAGTTACATTTCTTCTGTTACTCACTATTAACCGGCTTTTCAATCGGCTAAAAAAAATTCTCATTATTTACCATTGGTAATACTCTTTTAAAACTTTCAACACTTCTTTAGAAAAAATAATTTGAGGCTTACATGACGGAATCAATAGTAAACCTTAGTTTCAAGTCAAAATACGATATATTTACCACCAGTTCTTACTTCCTAATTCCCCGAAATATTTCACCATGATTCCAGCTAATTTTCAGTCAATTATCCAATTAGCTAATCATCCATACATCAGAAAGACGTCCGATATAATACCACCACACTTAACTGCAGCTAATTTAAGATATCTAATTATAGTCATGAGCGAGAAAAGATGTACACAATAATATAAAGATGGTCATTGGTACGGAGTGTACACATCAGATTGGGATAACAATTGGACATATCAGGCTCTTCTGTAATAGTTGAGAAATGAGATATTTCTTGCATGAAAGTAATTGCTTTCTTGGAGGCTGTCTGTTATTTTAAAGTTACTATTACTGGGACTACAATGAAATATGACACAGTGCTCTGGGATATGTTAATGCACTCTAAAAATAAACGATGTCTATAGTTTCTTGGATGAATCGCTGTGGCTTGAATATATATAATATTGACATTATTGAAACTCTGAAATTGTACAGAGTGCAGGAAACTAAGATTAATACCGCTTTGTGGATAGGCACAAAATTAAATGCAGCTAGGGGAGTTGGTAAAATTACCATTACCTGCAACAGGCAACATTACACCACTGACCTGGGTACCTGGTAAAATAAATGTAATATTAACTAACCAGCTAACAGCCAGTCTCCTGAGTTGTAGAACTTATAAATCAGGAGATGCAATAATAATGGGATTTTACCTTATTGTACCAGATTTGAGCTACGAGTTGACTACAAAAGTAATGTACTTTTACACAGAAGTGTACCGTAAACATCTTGTGACATATCTAACAAAAGATCGTCAACTCATATTCTATTTTCGTCTATTTAAGATGTAATAAATAATAATAATAAAATTTGGTAGCTTAAACACAAACTCTAAGCCCAGTGGATAAACCACAAAACTTATGCTCTATTGTGTGAAACAAAGATACTAGATCAAGATAACTATCAAGGAGTGTATGCATAGGACATAAAAAGTTTTGGAACGAAGATGACATGCTTGTGAAGCGAGCTAACAGTCTAATTGCTAATAAGTTCAAAAAGATCATGACATTAGGTTGCATCCTAAACAGTTTAAGCAAATAACATAAAGTTATTATATTGTCAATTAATCGCTCATGCCATAACTTTTCTTAAACAGGTGAGTTTTTAATAATGTTTTGAACAGATCAACATCGGAACAAGTCTTAATTTCAATTGGTAGTTGGTTCCAGATTTTCGGAGCAACAGTCTGAAACGCTCTTGGGTGTGATCTTGTAGATCCGACGGGTAGGTGTAAGGAGGAAGTTCTTCTGCTACTCGAACTAACAAATGTTACTAGATCACACAGATATGCAGGAGCAACACCATTGACTGCTTTGAAAATCAGTAAGCATAACTTAAACTCAATCCTCTCCTTCACCTTGAGCCAATGAAGGGATTTGAGCTTCTCCTCGACTGAGTCTCTCTTCTTTAATCCAAAAACCAGACGGCATGCTCGGTTCTGAATGTTCTGCAGCTGCGTAATTGAGGCTTGACTACAACCATAGTAAAGTGCATTGCAGTAGTCAAGCGATGAGATTACAATTGCTTGAGTCAGTGTTCCCATCTGTTTGGTTGTGAGGAATGTTTTCATCTTAGCAAGGTCTCTTAGTTTCAGAAAACACGATGTTTTAAGTTGCTTGATTTGCTCACCAAAGTTTAGTTGAGAGTCGAGACGAAATCCGAGGTTCTTTGCAACAGGTGACAGCCTGACACACGTCTCAGAGTTAACAAACACGCCCCCTATAGACAGCTGCTGGAGAACAAGCGGTGTCCCAAAGACAAGAATCTCAGTTTTTCCTGCATTGAGCTGTAGATAATGTTTTTTCATCCAGTCATTAATTTCTTGGAAACATTTGGGAACATCGTTGATAAGGACGGTGGGCTCCTCGTTTGGCTTGAAACTTTTATACAGCTGATGATCGTCGGCGTAACCCTGGATGGAGAAGTTCAAATCATGTGCTGCTGAGTACAAAGAGCGAATGTAGATGTTGAACAGGACCGGACCCAGCACAGAGCCCTGTGGGACTCCAAACTTAATCACTATCTCATAAGATTCCTCATTTCCAACTTTAATCGTTTGACATCTACCTGTGAGGAAGCTGCTGAACCATTTCCAAGCTGTCCCTGTTATTCCCAACTCATTTCTGAGGATGTTCAGTAGTTTGCAGTGGTCAACTGTATCAAAAGCTGCGCTGAGATCTAGGAGAAGAACAACAGTTGCCTTGCTTTCTGTAGATGCAATGAGTAGATCGTTAACAACTCTCACAAGCAGAGTCTCGGTGCTGTGTTTTGATTTGTATCCAGACTGCTGTGGGATGTTCAGGTTGTTGTTTTCTAGATGTTCATTTAGACGCCTGAGCACTACTCTTTCTATCAACTTGCCCACAAAACTAAGGTTAGATATTGGTCTGTAATTCTTGAGATTATCACTATCTAATCCCTGTATTAAAAAGAGTGACATTAATAGTTCTGAGTATATTGTGTGGTGTTCTTTAAATAAAATGGTTCCAAAAATGTAATTTTAATTTTAAGAACGCAATTTTTATAACCGAACCAGATCGATTGAAACTTAACCGGTTCTGTCAAGAGGTTGTCAGAGAAGGATTGATAATGACAAATTCTAAAATGCAACCTTTGAGATGGATTAATATAACTCAAATTTCCCGGGAAAAAATATGATGTCAGGTGTTAAAGAAGAGTCTCAAAATCATTTAGTATAAACTATAAATGGTGGGCACATGGAAGGGTTATGTCTTATAAAGAGGAATTTAGAGCGGGGTTTCGTGGGTCAATCTCTAAAATATGGCAGGCTTGAATCTTCAAAATGTGGTGTCCAAGAAGCTGAGATATATGATAAGGAAGTAATCATGTTAATGTGACTGAGCCTTTTACTTCTCAGGGTGGGGTTCGTCAAAACTGAAGAGTCTTAATAATCTACAAGAATCATAAGATCTAGAACAACCTTTTTGCTATTTAATTTCCAACCTGTCCCGCATCAACGCGATTATAATTGAGGAATATGACTTTGATTTAAATAAATAGATAAAAAAGAATGATATGATAGTCGATCGCAAGATATGTTTGTCATTTTATTGAATGCCTTACGAGACATATTTAAATGGTACAAAAAGTCGGTGGTTTTTCGAAAAAAAAACACCATATTTTCGGACTACCAAAATTTAGATCACCATCATCGTGGCAGTTTTAGGTGAAAATTCCCATATTTTCGTTCCCAAATCATTTAGGTCACTGGAATTATGTCGAACATAAATATGAATATGTCTCGTAAGATAGTTTTAGTAGTTATATTAATTTGCGTCTTACTTGCGGACAGTTGTTTTTGAAGTAACTGACAGTGCAATAGAAATCCTTTTTTTCTATTATGCCTAGACATTGAAACTCAGATTCAGTTAGTTTCTTTTGAATTTGTAATGTCTTGACACTTTAATACTGTAGCCTCCGGGTTCCCTTCTTGGCTCGCCCTTGGAGTTGTTAAGTCGTATAATACTGTATAGTCAATAGTTTTACCATTATTTAACATAAGTTAACGGTTTATCCGTCTCGTCGTAAACCCTTAGTATTTAACAAGTTAAATGTCTGTAAGTTGGGGAGGCGAAGCATCGGTAAAAGTTGTTAATCTATACAACAGTCTGCAGAGAACTATTGATTTGAAGGCCATTAAAGCATTTGAACCAATCAAAAAAGTTTAAGTTGTTTATCTTTTACGGTTTTTGCAAAGAGTCGTGTTAAAGTTGATGCCGTGGTGTCAGTAAAATGGTACGGATATATAATATGTATCGTCTCGCTTTATATATAGTAAGATAGATAAAAAAGAATGATATGATAGTCGATCGCAAGATATGTCAGTCATTTTATTGAGTAGTGAAACTTTAATAATGACTTATTTAGTCTATAGAATATTTAGTTTATAGAATATAATGAAACCTCTAATTTTCCAATGTAATATAATTGACTTAAGACTGACAAGCAGTATATTTGTGGGTGGTCGTATAAATAATAATTGTCTCACAACACATACCAGACATGCCCACGCACTGGTACGCCACTTTAATACTCAACAACCAATCAAATAACTTAATTGGAACCGAGAAATTGGGGGGTTAAAAATAGATCTGCATTTTCCCGGCCTGTTCAAACAACGTCATGTTCTTATCTTTTAGCCAATTACAGGATACTGTGGATATAATTCTCATTTAACCCAATCTACTAAATATTTAATTCTGTATTTATGATGAGGATATGACTTTGTTATTCATAAGAAAATGCAACCAATCCCGATCCAGACATATTTTAAACATTATATTTCATTATATACATCACAGACAGCATCAAAATACACTTTGGAATGGGGCCTATGCCTAATTGGAAAAAAGATTTTTGCAATCTATCGAGCGGTATCCTACTGTATCCTGTCATTACTACAACTTTAAATCAATTTCCATGATTCACAATATTGTTTCCCCCGGCCCCCTTTACATTCAAAATTTGCACGAATTAGTTGCAATACCTATACCATCTGTCATGTTGTCTATGTTATAATGATACTGACAAGACGTCATAGATTGATTCGGATTGAGAGCCGAAATCATGGAGAACTTCCAGTTCCATTTCTTCAGCCTGAACATGGCTCAACAGTGAACATGCAGGTTTTCGGTATTGCACTGCAGAGTGCAGGTCTATGTTGCAAGCAGTGTGAGAATGAGGGTAGTAGCCTACAAACCGCCCGTAATGAACTGTCTATACTGCATAACAAACTGCAGTATCTTCATGGTTTAATGTCTATCGTTAATATCTTCTTGTTCTATAGTATTTATATATTAGTAGTATTATTATCCCGACGTCAGTCATCACTCCACCGACAGGCCTGTAAACTGTAAAGGTCCATGAAGACTCAGGTCCCACCTTCATCTCCCCAAGAAGTTAATGGGGAAATCACCATAATATAAGCTAATACTTTTAGCTTGGATTGAAAGGATTGTTGATTTCGTCACAATATACATAAGACGTCATATAAACGGTTCATTTCATTTTCATCAGAAAATAATAACTCCACACCCCTCTGATATTCAATAATATTGACAATATTAAATAATATCATAATACTGCTCAGATCTTAACTTAACGCCCCAGGCCGAATAAGATCTTTATTAGCAATACTCCAAGCAACAGAGAGAGTAAGTTGCGCACATAGCAGCCCCACCCTCTCGAGCCTTAAATTAATAGAGGATATTGGCAGGTGTCAGTATACCAGGAATATTCCCCTGGAGACCTATATCTCAGAGGTGAGAGGAGGGGTTGTTGGTCAGACATTTCAAAGACAACATGCTAAGTGCAGGGGGGCAGTGACAGTTCTTTCACAGCGCCGTAAATTGAGTACCATTTTGACGTGACGTGAAATAGACAACGTGATTTTATAAAAGCTTCGTTATTTAGTAGTCATATTTAAGATTTTTGTAGAGGAAGTTTTATGACCGTATTTCGTGAGTTTGAAAAAAAATCGACGCAAATTGCAGATTTTAAAATTTAGTGCCAGGGCGTATTATATTATATTATATAATATATCGAGGATACTGAAATGTACGCAGGTTTTGGGTAATGGGATATGCCCAGGTTGAGCTAAATGATTTTAAGTGATACGCCCACACAGGAAGAGAACAGGTTAAGTGATCACGTGACATGTTCAAATGGGCAAACCTCTAAATTTAGAGACATCAGTTAAAACCGTTACAAAGAGTTAATGCTGATTAGGGTAGTTTATTAGAATATAATATGTCCTCATTAAAGTTCAGCTATATGAGTATATGGAACAGTTAAAGTTATCAATCATTCTGTCAAATTCTCCCTTTCTGCAAAACACAATGTTTCACTAAATGCAACCTTGCCTGCAACGTTGATACGTTGTAATTGGTCAGGACATGTCCTTATCATATCTGTATCAAATCTGTAGCATGTAGGTAGGTAGGTGTATGTTATGTGGAAGTAAAGTGCATCTGGCTCACTTTATCAATTATACTGTTATAGCGGACAAGGCTTAACAACTTCACTGGTACAGCCAGAGTATTGGTTACTTAAACTCTAACAAAGTTGCTAAAGAGTTATTAAAGAGTTACTAAACATATTTATCTGAACCAAAGTGAGCACCAACTAGATATTGATGAGTGTAATTACTAGTCTTTGATATAGAGCTCTAAGTGAGTAGTACTAGTAGTTAGTGCCCAGAGTTTGCACAGTGTACAGTACTAAGTTAGTGCCCAGAGTGTACTATCCAGCACTGACCAGGAAACTATACGAGAAGCCTGACACAGCCCTGTGGAATTTCACGGTAGGATTCCACCCAAACATATTACGGGGTAGGGTAGAATTCCACTGTAATAAGTTTTCATTGAATTGATTGAAAGCCCGTCGTAAGGGTATTACCTCTAATGAACTAATTTATTGTTTACATAATCAGTTAAAAATAAAAACCCCAATTCAATGGCCACTTCTGAAAACATAACTACTAGAAAATAATATGTATATCAAAACTAAGGGAAAAGTAAATATAAAACTAAATGGGAAGTTGGTCGTTTAGCTCCGGACAGTCTATGCAACGTCTATGCAACGTCCGTGCAACAACAAAAGAACCGTCTATGCAACGTCTATGCAACGTCCCTGCACAATGAACACTCTATGCACACTCCCTGCACGGTCAGTCTATGCAACGTCTATGCAACGTCTATGCAACGTCCCTGCACAGTACCATATGAACACCGGCTACTAGCCGGCTACTAGCCGGCTAGTAGCCACTTTTGTAATAACAGCTCCTCAACTTCACATTAACAACCGGCTACTAACCGGCACTTGAAAAGTGGTCACTAGCCGGCTACTAACCGGCTACTAGCCGGCTAGTGACCACAAAGTGGCTACTAACCGGCTACTAAGCGGTCACTAGCCGGCTATTAGCCGAGCTCTAAAGCAGACCTATTAGTAGCCGGTTCTAAACCGGCTACTAGCCGGCACTTGAAAAGCGGTCACTAGCCGGCTACTAACCGGCTACTAACCGGCTAGTAACCACCAAGTGGCTACTAACCGGCTACTAACCGGTCACTAGCCGGCTCTAAAGCAGACCTATTAGTAGCCGGTTCTAAACCGGCTACTAGCCGGCACTTGAAAAGTTGCATAGACTGACCGTGCAGGGAGTGTGCATAGAGTGTTCATTGTGCAGGGACGTTGCATAGACGTTGCATAGACGGTTCTTTTGTTGTTGCATGGACGTTGCATAGACGTTGCATAGACTGTCCGGAGCTAAACGACCAAGTTGCCAACTAAATAGAAAAGTGAGGTCAAATGCAATAAATCGCAGCAAACTGCAATTAATGAAATATAAATTTTGAATTCGTTATTTAATGGCAAGCAGCAAATTACAAAAAATGTAATAAAAGTCAAGAAAAATTTTTGAACTTCGCAAATCACATTTACAATGGGTTTAAGTTTCAAATTTATTTCACTGTATGAAAAACAGATTATTTTAAAATTACAGATTATAAACATAGCATTGATTTGGTTTGGTAATAAAGTGATAGGAATTGAAAAATTAATTAGAAACTCAATTCTGGATGTTGGATTTAGCCCAAATTAGCAGCAAAAAAAATTACGAATTTTTATTTCTATTGGACCTACGGAGGCCGCTGATTTCGTGGATGAGAAATTTACTCGTGGACCACTTATTTACATTATTAACCCCCTTCTCACCTTCTGCAGTTTCAGTATTGTTCTCTTGTATTGTGCTTTGAACGCCTTCAGCGATCGGCATAACACTGAATTGAATGACTTAGTTTACCAAGATCAGAATGACTCAGTTCACTCAGATCAGAATGAATCAGTTCAACAAGATCAGAATGACTCAGTTTACCGAGATCAGAATGACTCAGTTTACTCAGATCAGAATGACTCAGTTTACTCAGATCAGAATGACTCAGTTCAACAAGATCAGAATGACTCAGTTCAACAAGATCAGGATGATTCAGTTCAACAAGATCAGAATGATTCAGTTCAACAAGATCAGAATGACTCAGTTAACTCAGATCAGAATGACTCAGTTCAAAAAGATCAGAATGATTCAGTTCAACAAGATCAGAATGACTCAGTTCAACAAGATCACAATGACTCAGTTCAACAAGATCAGAATGACTCAGTTCAACAAGATCACAATGACTCAGTTTACTCAGATCAGAATGACTCAGTTCAACAAGATCAGAATGACTCAGTTTACCAAGATCAGAATGACTCAGTTCAACAAGATCAGAATGACTCAGTTCAACAAGATCAGAATGACTCAGTTTACTCAGATCATAATGACTCAGTTTACTCAGATCAGAATGACTCAGTTCAACAAGATCAGAATGACTCAATTTACTCAGATCAGAATGACTCAGTTTACTCAGATCAGAATGACTCAGTTTACTCAGATCAGAATGACTCAGTTCAACAAGATCTGAATGACTCAGTTCACCAAGAACACAATGACTCAGTTTACTCAGATCATAATGACTCAGTTTACTCAGATCATAATATGACTATTTTTCTCTGACGTCACCACTTTATATTTACTCTCGTTACACGATTAGATTTGACTTTTGAGCGCAATTACAGCCAGAATCCCAACCTAATCGCTATATTTAAATTAGAGCCAGTTGTCATACTACCATACTATTTTGTAGGTTATCCAACTTATTATATATATATTACTTACTACTAACTAGTATAGTAGTATCCAAACTCGGTAGAAAACAGAACATTAAAAATTA
>NC_087078.1:19890370-19909989 GCF_026151205.1 Bolinopsis microptera | reverse complement strand
TGACTATACTAAGTCTACTTCATAGTGTACTCAATAAATGTGATTATTTGTAGCTCTAAGTGTTGAATGAATCGCCGTAGATTAGTTCTCAATATAATACAGAATTAAGGTACCGGTAAGATCTGGCCATTCCTGATGAATCGTTTTATAAAATCCCCCAATTATAAACTATTTGTAAAAATCTGTCATCATGGATTAACCCACCCCCAATTTGCTAAACCCCTTAAATTAAACTTGCAAAACCTGAAAAATTTACACTATCCAGAAAATGCGCAAATTCTTTAAAGTCTTTGATCTGAAATGACTAATGAAAGCAAATCTAGTCATGGGGACAGTTAAAAATTGAAACATATTAAACTGTATCTTAACAGTTTTATGTCTAAAGAGTAAGAATGTTTCACAAATTATGATTTAACCGGTTCATTCTTCGAAAACACCTCCGCAATGCGCGATCGTACGTTTCTCGGAAGGTGGTGATAAATTATCGTTACTTTCAGTTGTTACCTCGTTTGATTAAAGAAGTCGTTGCATCTTAATTTGATGACTGTTTCAAACGCATCATATTATACAATATACATAGTCATACATGTTTATATATTTGAGAATTGATGTCATTGCACTGGAAAGTAATGATTAGTAGCTTCTGGAGACCACCATTCTTACTCAGATATTTAAAAGTTGGATGAGTTAGATTTGCTCGAACAGCATGATTTAGTGAAAAAAGAAACTGAAATAGTTAAAATTCTTGTACTTACCATCCTTTTCGGTATAAGTTGCTTCTGTCTCAATTTTCAAGTTCAATTTCGAGAACCTGAAATGAAGAAAAGTTGCATCATTACAAAGTTTGATAGAAACAAATATATTGACCTTTAGTTTAATGCGATTTGTTTGGTGTGATTCAATGAATGTCTAGTCTTACAATAACTTACATGCTTTTAGTGGTGAATAATTTATTAAGTTCACAGTCATCGTCTCCACAAGACACCAGTCCAATAAGCAGTAGCTCCCCAACAATAGTGCAAATCAGAAACTCACGCCACATGTTCAGTCAAAGTTGTCAAACTATGTAAAAAGTTAATGCATTAATACCGGGTAAATTCATCAATCCTCACCGGTTTAAAGAATTCAAGATGATATGCAGGGTTTTATGCAAAAATAATTTTGGGATTTTAAATGGCCATCATTTCTGAGACTCAGCCAAATGAAATAAATCAATCCATTTTCGCATGATTACCTAGGTTATGAACAATAGTTGACAAGATATAAAGACTGCGTCAGAAAATGTTGTCCACGCTGAAAGTGCATTTTCAAATGAGTTAACCTTGCGAATTATCTGATAGCGGACACATATTCACATGATTCACAGCGATATGAGAATGTTGCAGTGAACACTGTTATTTTTTATGTCATCCTAAGTTTTGAAAATTTGTCTCCTTAATCATGAAAGTATCTTGAAATGAGTAATGACACAGCTTGTCTCTAAGACCCTGTCTCTAAGTCTAACATCACGTCTTATTAGGTGCCTCGAGCCACAGTAAATTTATATAGTTACTTGAGGAACCATGAAATTTCCGGATGTAGAATGTAAGAATGCACTGGTGAGGGTAGAAAAACTTATACTTTAGGTAAATTTCTGGTTAAAATTTGTACCCTATTCACTATTGTCAAAATGCATGCCAAGCTTTAAATATTAGCTAGATATTTCGCAAGTTTTCTGATGTCTCACCAGATAGTTTTTAATTAAGCTTAGTAGATCTAGACTACGAGCGTCATGTCAACTGAAAATGATATTGTCTTTTTGTTTCTTCAAAACATGTGTTATCGGTAAAATGTATATTGCTGCGCTCGTCGCAAGTTATAATTATATCTGGTCCAGCATGCACCTTGGTTTCTATATGGTGAACCGTCTCGGGACTCTTATATTTGGAACCGGGAGTAATGTAGTGATCTAATCCTCTCTAAGTCTATACAGCCTCTAAATACCGATCCTATTATAAAAGCTCCATTTTAAAGAAATCATCACGGAAACATTAATTGTGCTAGTTTGGCAGTTACCCAGCACAATATACGGTAGATTGCTCTCGGCTCCGAATCTCAGGTACCACAAACTAGGAATCGTCCATGTTTCAAGTTTTGAACCAGCAAACTAACTTAATGGAGCTGGGCGCGTTGCGTTATTATAGTCTGGTAACGTTACAACCTGCTCCCCAAACCTCCCACTTAGCTCGATATCCTGTACAAATAAGTCGACGTCGATTGGCTGAAATGATACAGGTTACCTGGTCCATCTCAGAGAGAGAGGGAGAGAGTAAGAGAGGGAGGGAGAGAGAGAGAGAGAGAGAGAGAGAGAGAGAGAGAGAGAAAGAGAGAGAGAGAGAGAGAGAGAGAGTGAGAGAGAGAGAGAGAGAGAGAGAGAGAGAGAGAGAGAGAGAGAGAGAGAGAGAGAGAGAGAGAGAGAGAGAGAGAGAGAGAGCGTGAGTCACTGTACCGTCGCGTGCCTCATTATTTGTGATAGCAGTTGCGCGTTTTGGGGTTTAATAAAAAACACCGCGTTGTTATGCGTCTCATATCAATCAAGGGGACATGCTTTTCAACCAAAAGGTTTCATTATTATGCCTGTATGAGTGCTTATGGTACCGAGTAGTTCTGCTGACGATATCTCATTTGCTTATATGCGGCCGTATTTATGGGGATGGTTCATTCCGTCCTATGAAAGGCGTCCAATCTTTATGATTAGTCGGGAGAAACAGCGTTCTTTCAAAGTGAATTTAATCAGCGACTATAAAGTTTCTCTGATTTGCAGAAATATGCTTGTTTTTTCTTCTGACAAGAGCAACATTTTTTGTACCGTCATGACGATGGTACACACTACCATGCAATGTATGGTTCTCTTATTTTTCAACAGATTGTTAAAAATTTGTGATCTATTATGAATTGTGCATAAATCAAAAATCCTCCATCTCGTTTGATTGCTGATAGGCACTCTTTAAATGTCAAATTATCCAATTCGCATTGCATCAGTGATTATTCTCTCAAAAACCATTTTCATCTACAGACATTTGAGAAAAATAGTGCGAAAAATTTATGAAATTTTTTGCCGAAAAACTGTGTGAATTCTATTGAATCACCACTCATTTAATTGACGTTGCTCATGCGTTGAAACTTGACAGAAGCTTACCAAAACATGAAACTGTAGGCTGTGTCTGTATTACGTTGAATTTGATGATTTGTGATCTAAGGAAACCATCCATTAATATGTATAAGAACTAAAACATTTCCATTTGAATAAACGTCACGTAGCTCAGTACACCTTTGAGTCGGCATTCCGCTACGAATTTAATAATTTAGAATATAACGTACGTGTTCAAGTTAGCATATAATGTCAACAACGACCTCATTCAACAACAGGAGACATTCAAAATATCAATCAACTGCGCTCCAAGATTGTCACTTGTACACGCGTTTCATATTATCATTAATGTTCGTTCATGATCATTGAGCGTCCAAAAACTACTTTATGGTTTTATTCAAAATGGTTTTACAATTATTGTCTTTTATATTTCCACCAAACTTACAAATCATGGTCAGCATGATCTAGATTGTTTCCTTTGATTTACGTCATATTTACGTCACATTATTTTGATTTGAGTTACGTTGTTGTTGTTGTGTGTAACTTTGATTGAATTGATGTTTATTTTGTTTCTAAAGCATTTCAAAAATACAGGTTTAACATAACGAGCATATCCTGTCCAAACCCAGGATGCACTACATGAAGAATTCATTGTAACATTGTTTGAAAAGCATTAATATAAATGAAAGAATAAAAATTCCGAATTATGCGCACTTCTTAGTTTTTAATTTCCACTTCCAGATCAATTCCTTAATGCTGTATTATGTCAGCCCAAAAAGGACAGGAAACTTAAAGTTTGATAAACCAATGACAATTTAACATATTTAATTGCAGAAATGTTAATTGTCCTTGAACAACAGCGAAATCTTTAAATTAAGCCAGCAGCAGAAGTAGACAAAGCAAACAACACTACACTATAACGAACTGTACTTCATAACATAGAGTACACACTTCATGTAGGCGGCAAAGGAGACTTGTCTGGATATTACACAGTTTTTGAGTTCTCACACTTTGCTAGCACATACCCATCTTAACAAAAATACTGGCACTATGATTTGAAGTCTTAATCAGACCATATCCAAGTAATATAAGATTCGCTGATATCGGTGATTGGTACATGATACTGATTCGCCAATATGTAAGTACCCTCTTAGTCTTAATTCTTTGTGAATTGGAATGTGCGCTTATGCTATCGATGGTAAGGCTATCAACAATATTAGCACTAGCAGTAATCGGGTAAATTTAGAATTTAGCATATTCTTGAGACATTTTTTAAATTAATGAGATAACGGCGCTGTCAAATTTTCAAACAAATATCATCTTACTATATATAAAGCGAGACGATATATATATATCCGTACCATTTTACTGACACCACGACATCAACTTTAACACGACTTTCCGCAAAAACCGTAAAAGATATACAACTTAAACTTTTTTGACTGGTTCAAATGCTCTAATGGTCTTCAAATCAGCATGAAAAAATAAAAAATTTACCAAGGAATAATAATTTTAGTGCCCAAAATGTGGACCCCCAAGTGGTGTCAAAAACGAGAATTAAATAGGTAATAATTATTTTAGTCTCTTGAGTCTTGACACCACTTAAGACGGGTTCCTGCTAGTTATAAATAATGTTGTTGCGACCTCATCTATTTCGCAGCACAATTATATTATGCGTGTCTGATCTGGCAGTTTCTGGCAAGATGAAGCTCACTGCTCAAAAGCATGCCGATTGAACTGTGTCAGTGTGTCGTGGATTGCTTTGTTAAATATTCTGTTTATCGTGTAATTTCGTCTTTTCTTATGGAGTCCAAATTGAGGCACAATTTCCTGGCACATCAAAAATGAACAAAGATATGGACCGGGGGCTGGAAACATATAAGTGATATGGACACTGCCGGGGGCTGGAAACATATAAGTGATAAGGACACTGCCGGGGGCTGGAAACATATAAGTGATATGGACACTGCCGGGGGCTGGAAACATATAAGTGATATGGACACTGCCGGGGGCTGGAAACATATAAGTGATAAGGACACTGCCGGGGGCTGGAAACATATAAGTGATATGGACACTGCCGGGGGCTGGAAACATATAAGTGATATGGACACTGCCGGGGGCTGGAAACATATAAGTGATATGGACACTGCCGGGGGCTGGAAACATATAAGTGATATGGACACTGCCGGGGGCTGGAAACATATAAGTGATATGGACACTGCCGGGGGCTGGAAACATATAAGTGATATGGACACTGCCGGGGGCTGGAAACATATAAGTGATATGGACACTGCCGGGGGCTGGAAACATATAAGTGATATGGACATTTTACTACTCACATAATCATTTTACTACTTTCATTACGCATCAATATTTTTCCTCTGTAATCTACCTTTTCTTATCGCACTGAGCTTGTGATTTATACTGATCATGCGACGAAATTCTACACCTAATACCTCTACACCTACATCATCCCAGAGGAAGAAACTAGCTTCTAAAGCTGCTTCTGAGTCAATCGCTGACTCAGAAGCACCTTCTACCGGTATGTTGGGGCTTGGGGTGTCAGGGAATTACACGTTTGCAGCAACAACATGCCTTCACTTGTTAAGCTTACTGCCTGCTCCCGATTTAGATTTTGAGTTCGAAAGACTCCGCCTCCTTTCGAAAAGTGCTACTAAAGCAAGCACAACGGACAACAAAATTTCTTTTTTAAGGAAACATTTATTAGGCCAATGTGCCCTAGACGCTGACGAGACAATGAACAAATTAACTGCGAGTCTAAAACTCATTTCATGTACCGTTAATGAAGAGGTTGAGAAGGCGGTCAACAGCATCACGGAACGAGCCTGCACTGCGATCCAGGAAGTCTCTGAAGAGTCCAGGAAGCAGACCTCTCTCATCGTTGAAGCAGCTAGCAGTAGTTCTCCACAGACTCTCTCCCCTTCCGGTGAAGTAGAAAGCATACCTAACCCACCACCTCCGGTAAGATTTTTGGACTGTGACTTTGGTGATCTTTCTTTTGATGAAATCTACCGCGAGCTTGACTTTAACATGAAACACCCGGGGGGGCGTTCAACGTCATATTTTGGCTCGGTACCTTACAGTTATGGCAGAACCAACCACCGTGCAACCCATGATAAGCCCTTGCCACCTGTCCTAAAGCGCATTTTTGATTGTTTGCATGAATCCGATCCTGACTTTACTCCCACGAACTATACCTGCCTCTGTACTTACTATAAGGACGGGTCAGTTGGTATTCCATTGCATAGTGACAGCGAATCCAGCATTGTTGAAGATAGTCTGATTTACACTGCATCATTTGGCTCTACCAGAATTATGAGAATGTCAACGTCGACAGGCCCTTTCGTTGAGCATAACATCCCGCTTGAGCACGGCTCTGTCTTTGCAATGTCTCGATCTGATCAGAACCACTGGCAGCACGGCATTGAACGTGATCCTATGTTAAGGCAGCCACGAATCTCGCTCACTCTTCGCAAGTTGAAACAGCCTGATCCCACGGCCTTACCAGCACCTGCAGCCCCTACTCGGGTCCCGCCTGTTGCACCACCTACACAGATACAGTCACCAGCGTCCCGTCACTCCAGAGTCCTCTTAATTCACGACTCAATACACCGAGAAACGCCAGAATGGCTGTTCGACCAGATACCTGGCCACCGATGTCAAAAGCGCCTTAACTATCAACTAGTGAACTCACTGGAACATCAACATGAGTTCAAACATTCTAAAGCAGTCGTACTTTCCTGCGGCATTAATGACCTAGCTAGGTATGGGCAGTCGGCCAGGAGTCTTGCGGACAATTTCTGTCCCCGTTTTATAGACTCTTGTAACAATAACAAGAATACCGAGTTTATGTTTTGTGCTTTATCTATGACTAAATTTAACTGGTTGAATGCAGAGATTGACGCTTTTAATATCATAATGTTGAACCTGGCTAAGGATATTCCAAATCTGAGTTTTTTCGATGCCCATGCCGTGATCAAGCGTGCTAACTCATACTACGTATGGGACCGCAACGACAGACATGGCATCCACTTATATCACGAGGTGCAAAGGGTAGTGGCACATGAACTTGTTAACTGCGTTGGCAAGTTATGTGGATCTGAACAGAGACGTCACAGGAACTGTGAGTGGCTCTATCACCACAAGCCTAACAGTCTCTCCAGATATAACCGAAGCTGAGCGCTTTACAAATCATTGATACCATTCTGATTAAAAAATGCGATTCACTTTTTTCTCAACTTCCAGTCCACCTTTAACAGATCGTTACCAAGATAGATCATATTATAATGAAATGATCTGATTGGTGGAATTTTTCTCATTATCTGATAAGCTCATTCATTATCAGTATCTCTTATCACCCGATCGCACACAAAACATCTTACTCTACAAATCTGTATCATCCTAAATCAATGAGATTTCATAACTCTATACAACATTCAAAATTCACATACAAATCTATAAATAATCAAGTGCGTTCTCTTCAGTATTACTCAAGTTCAGTGCGATAGTCCCTTATTACGTAAACGCTACAAACAAATCAAATACAAATAACACCTCACAAAACTACACAACACAAAAGCAACCACTTTATTCGATTTCTATTTTTTAGCCAAATCAGTTATTTAAATCATACTGATAAGGCCCTAGATAAGGACACTTTATTTCACTTAATTATCCGATTTTAGCTTAAAATAATATAATTTACTTTTAAATCATATCACGATTCTGGAGCATACAGGACCTCCGGTTCTCGTGAAAGAATCTGATTTGAACTATAGTTTTATATACTATCAGTATCATAATCATAATATTTAGTTATAAATGGAACCCACTGTTACATCTGAAAATAAAGTCAAGATCAAATGTTCAAGCTGCAGCGGCTGGTGTTACTCTATTAGAAATATTCGCACATGCTCATGGTGTCAAAGTAATGTCCATGTCAAATGTTTTAAGGATAATTTAGGCTGTACGAGTTGCTGTGAAAGTATCATTCCTGGATTTCACGCAACCTACTATGAAATCTATGACGACTACAGTAAACTTAATAGTGACATATTTAATCCGTACGATCAGAATAGTCGATTTAATCTTATTGGCGACGCCATGACCAACGAAGAGCATCAAGATTCAACTTGGAGCAATATTTCATCTTTCCTAACTAGTTGTCAGTATAAACAACAACGTAACGTGAAAAAATCTACCTGCTCTCAACTTAAAACATTTTCTATGAACATAAGATCCCTTATTAAGAATATAGATCAACTACGTGATGATATTGAGACTTATGATAAGTATGATATATTGTGTTTTAACGAAACTAATTGCACTTTAGGGAAATTACCGAACGGAATAAACGACGTTACCTTAGATGGATTTCATGAACCATTTATCCAGGATCCAATTCGCCCATCTGGAAAAGGTGGGGGGCTAGCCACTTATGTACACAAACGTGTAGTCGATTATGATAAAATTGATATTTTCACTCCAAACCCTGAACCAACTAATACTAGTGGCGAATTTCAATTTATCAAGCTCCATCAGTGCAAAGGATACAACAGAACGAAAATAATTGGCAATGTTTACCGTTCTCCCGCTAGGAGACCTGAAGCGTTTCTAGAAATTTTCAAAAATACGCTGCACAACCTAGGGAGACACACCCGTAAACATATGACGCTTCATGGAGATTTCAACCTTGATTTACTGAAGCACAGCAGCGACCAAGCATGTCAGAACATTATAGATATTGCGTCCTCTTACGGTTTTATTCAAATTGTATCACGCCCAACTCGCCTAACGGACCATAGTGCCACGCTTATTGACCACATCTACACAAACAATCTTGAGGATACAATAAGCTGTAACGTCTTAACGACAGATATGTCTGATCACTTAGCAATAGTCACTACAATAAATCTTGATAACACGCCAACCAGCAGCTACCGCTCTGCGTCTAACTCACAAAATGTATCTCAAACTGAAACACGTAGATTTAACGACACCAACAATCAAAAATTCAGAGACTTAATTACAGATGAAAGTTGGTCAGAAATTTTTAACAATACCAATGATGCCAACGAACAGTTCAATAATTTAAATACGGCTTATAATAAGATTTACGAGTCCGCCTATCCCACAAAAAGACAATCACGAAGACAAAATGAACGTGTTAATCCGAAACCATGGATGCTGCCCTGGCTCGAAGAAGCTATAGAACGTAAAAATGAGTCATATTATGATTTTGTTAAGGAACCATCTGATAGTAACCGCAGTAAATATGACCGTCTGAAGAAGTTTTGTAATAAACACATCGATAAAGCTAAAAACAAGCACTTCAAAAAATTTTTTGAGCAAAACAAAGAAAATTCTAAGAAGCAGTGGCAAATGATAAACAGTCTTCTTAATAGGAAAAAATCTAAACCTACTTCAATTAAACTGACTGACGAAGACGGCTCAATCAGCACTCCGGCAGCTGTAGCAGAAAAATTTAACGATTACTTCTCAAACATCGCTCCTAAAATTAAGTCTGAAATTAGTAGTAGGACCACTTTTGATCCTGGTGGAACCCATAGCACACTTCGCAACGCCACTCCAAGTAGTATTTACTTAAAGCCAGTCACTGCCACAGAAATTCAGGACGTCATAAACCTGCTTAAGAATAAAGCCACACTAGACACTAAAATTGAACCTCTAAAAATCGCTAACAGCTGTCCCAGTTTTACTAGTGTACTAGCCCACGTTGTCAACAGTTCTTTTGAACAGGGGATCTTTCCACAGGCTTTGAAAGAAGCGAAGGTGGTCCCAATTCACAAAGGTGGATCTAAATCTGACATAAAAAATTACAGACCAATATCTCTTCTTGCTTCTTTCTCTAAAGTATTTGAAAAGCTAATGCATAACCGAGTTATAAGTTTTTTAGATAAATACAGCATACTATGTGAAAACCAATACGGTTTTCGCCCGGGTAGGTCTTGTGAACATGCTCTTCTCAACGCAAAAGACACCATTCTTAATTCAATGTCTAAAAAGCAGGTAACTTTACTTCTTTTAATCGATTTCAGCAAAGCTTTCGACCTTGTGGATCATTCCATACTCTTGCGCAAGCTGGACCATTACGGCATAAGGGGTCAAGCCTTAAACTGGTTTAAGTCATATCTCACTAACAGGAAACAGTTTGTATCAATTGGCTCGTCAAAATCTTCAACCAACCAAATTTTATACGGCGTGCCTCAAGGGTCAATATTAGGACCTTTACTTTTTATAATCTACATAAACGACCTGCCTCAAATATCAGATATAGCCAATTTCATTATGTACGCAGATGATGCCAACATCTTCCTGATAGGAGAAAATCTTAATGAAGTTTACGATAAACTAATAACTCTTAGCGATGCTTTAGTTAAATGGGTAGATAATAATGGTTTAGCTCTCAACCTTAAGAAAACAAATTATATGATCTTCTCTCGACAAAGAAATCTTAATTATCGTGATGTGGCAATTTCTGGTGTCACAATTGAGAGAAAAACAGAAGCCCGTTTTTAGGAGTTATAATAGATGATAAACTAAACTGGTCCCATCATATTTCTGCCATGAAAATGAAAATGTCCAGATACATAGGAGTCATGTACAAACTTAAAAAATATCTGCCTCTCGAAGCACGTCTTCAAATTTATCAAAGTTTTGTGCAGTCACACCTTAATTATTGCAGCCTTGTATGGGGTTTTGCTGCCAAGTCTCATATTGAATCGCTTTTTGTAAAACAGAAAATGGGCCTTCGAGCAGTATTACCTGGTTTCGTCAATTACTGGTACAAGGACGGTATCCCCCCAGCAAGTACCAAGTCTGGCTTTTATTCACATAAAATATTGACAGTACACAGTATCATTGTAAAGAACGCACTCATTTTAATGCATAAATTGAAAAACTTTCCTCATCTAGTACCATTGTCTCTCAAGAAAACAATTCCCAAAAGCGCACCATTATTTAATACTAACCTGGATTCTATTCTCACTACACAATAGTCAGAAAAGTATGGTCAACACCCTTACAACAACTCAGTATTTTTTAAAGGTCCATTATTAGCAATAAACCGATATAATGTTGCAGCAACTTCCCCGCCTAGTCTATTTAACCTGAACATTTACAAAACTTGTATAAAAACTATGCTCATCGATCAGCAAAATGAAAACATCGAAGACGATTGGCCTAATTTCATGTTATATTGTATAACAGGACTAAGAAAATCAAAGCGTAACATAAACCAAAATGCCGATAATAACCTTGTCTCTACATCTTAGATTATATGCACACACTTATGCATCACTCAATAAACGTCGCATATCTCATCAATTACACTGCCAACATAGGACATTCTTTTTTATCGCCGCGATTTCAAATCAAGTTAAAAATTCTACAAATTTGAAGTGCTCAGTCTTGTTTTACTTTTCTTATCTTTACCTATTAACCATTGGAAAATAAAACTTTAAGCTATAAACCTTCATTGCATACTTTACCGGTAGAGTCTAAATTGAATAGTTTGAGATTTCCTTTACATTTTATATTTATGCATGTGCCCCACGGGGATGAATTTCTTATTACCATTGATATTATATATACTTTTTTGAGTAAACATTGGCTGGTACCACGGGCCAGTCCCCAACAAAGACACTGCCGGGGGCTGGAAACATATAAGTGATATGGACACTGCCGGGGGCTGGAAACATATAAGTGATATGGACACTGCCGGGGGCTGGAAACATATAAGTGATATGGACACTGCCGGGGGCTGGAAACATATAAGTGATATGGACACTGCCGGGGGCTGGAAACATATAAGTGATATGGACACTGCCGGGGGCTGGAAACATATAAGTGATAAGGACACTGCCGGGGGCTGGAAACATATAAGTGATATGGACACTGCCGGGGGCTGGAAACATATAAGTGATATGGACACTGCCGGGGGCTGGAAACATATAAGTGATAAGGACACTGCCGGGGGCTGGAAACATATAAGTGATAAGGACACTGCCGGGGGCTGGAAACATATAAGTGATATGGACACTGCCGGGGGCTGGAAACATATAAGTGATATGGACACTGCCGGGGGCTGGAAACATATAAGTGATATGGACACTGCCGGGGGCTGGAAACATATAAGTGATAAGGACACTGCCGGGGGCTGGAAACATATAAGTGATATGGACACTGCCGGGGGCTGGAAACATATAAGTGATATGGACACTGCCGGGGGCTGGAAACATATAAGTGATATGGACACTGCCGGGGGCTGGAAACATATAAGTGATATGGACACTGCCGGGGGCTGGAAACATATAAGTGATTCGAAAGTCTTATTAGAAGGAGCTTTAAAAATCTTAAAACTTGTGTTAATCGTCTTTAACTGATGGGGTATTGGGTAAATCAGTAAACCGGAGCTTGTCTGTTCGTGCACCCAGTTTCACACGCTTCAACTCTGATATTATTGATACTGATATTATTGATACTGATATTATTAATACTGATATTATTGATACTGATATTATTGCTACTGATATTATTGATACTGATATTATCGCTACTGATATTATTGATACTGATATTATTGCTACTGATATTATTGCTACTGATATTATTGATACTGATATTATTGATACTGATATTATTGCTACTGATATTATTGATACTGATATTATTGCTACTGATATTATTGCTACTGATATTATTGATACTGATATTATTGCTACTGATATTATTGATACTGATATTATTGCTACTGATATTATTGATACTGATATTATCGCTACTGATATTATTAATACTAATATTATTGCTACTGATATTATTGATACTGATATTATCGCTACTGATATTATTGCTACTGATATTATTGATACTGATATTATTGATACTGATATTATCGCTACTGATATTATTGCTACTGATATTATTGATGCTGATATTATCGCTACTGATATTATTGCTACTGATATTATTGATACTGATATTATCGCTACTGATATTATTGATACTGATATTATCGCTACTGATATTATTGATACTGATATTATCGCTACTGATATTATCGCTACTGATATTATTGCAACTGATATTATCGCTACTGATATTCTTGCTACTGATATTATTGCTACTGATATTAGTGATACTGATAATATTGCTTCTGATATTATTGCTACTGATATTATCGCTACTGATATTATTGCTACTGATATTATTGCTACTGATATTATCGCTACTGATATTTTTGCTACTGATATTATTGATGCTGATATTATCGCTACTGATATTATTGCTACTGATATTATTGATACTGATATTATCGCTACTGATATTATTGATACTGATATTATCGCTACTGATATTATTGCTACTGATATTATTGCTACTGATATTATTGCTACTGATATTATTGATATTGATATTATTGCTACTGATATTATTGATACTGATATTATCGCTACTGATATTATTGCTACTGATATTATCGCTACTGATATTATTGATACTGATATTATCGCTACTGATATTATTGCTACTGATATTATTGATACTGATATTATCGCTACTGATATTATTGATACTGATATTATCGCTACTGATATTATTGCTACTGATATTATTGATACTGATATTATTGCTACTGATATTATTGCTACTGATATTATTGCTACTGATATTTTTGATACTGATATTATTGCTACTGATATTTTTGATACTGATATTATCGCTACTGATATTATTGCTACTGATATTATTGATACTGATATTATCGCTACTGATATTATTGATACTGATATTATCGCTACTGATATTATCGATACTGATATTATTGCTACTGATATTATTGATACTGATATTATTGCTACTGATATAATTGCTACTGATATTATTGATACTGATATTATCGCTACTGATATTATTGATACTGATATTATTGATACTGATATTATTGCTACTGATATTATTGCTACTGATATTATCGCTACTGATATTTTTGCTACTGATATTATCGCTACTGATATTATTGATACTGATATTATTGATACTGATATTATCGCTACTGATATTATTGATACTGATATTATTGCTACTGATATTATTGATACTGATATTATTGCTACTGATATTATTGCTACTGATATTATTGCTACTGATATTATCGCTACTGATATTATTGCTACTGATTTTATTTATACTGATATTATTGCTACTGATCTAGGTAAACTATAGGTAAAAATATAATATTAATCATAAGCTAAAATGTACTAATCTTTGTATTCTAAATGGGGAAAAAGAAGAAACATTGTCAGTCAGTCGAGAAAATTGTCAGTCAGGCTATATGGCAGCTTTGTAGATATTATTGCTACTGTACCACTTCACAATAACATCCTAACTATCCACCTACTCCAGGAGCCCACATGAACAATTGATGAATAGCAACTTGCAAATATGGTGGTCCCTCGACAACCTGTTTCACTTCTGTCTCTGCCTGTTGGGATTTTCAGTTGTGCCCAACTACTTCACCTGGCTACTCAGTCGGAATGTCTCCAAACTCAACAGACCAAGTCACGTGTACTTATATTTTGTGGGAACATTCGATTTGTTTTCTAGTTTTTGTGTCAAAGAATTTCCTATTAGGGTTGTCAGATGACATAACTACGAAAACTCACGTCACAGCGAAACTTGACTTGATTGTTTAACTTAAGATTATAATAAACCACGTAACTCCACTTAAAGGTGGTCACGTGATTTGTGATCTTACAATCCTTAAACTTGACATTTACAGGTAATTTGTTTATTTGGACGGTTAAAAGAGGATGTGTTGCTGTGGTTACTGTGTGTCTTCCTGCCACTTTATTGGAACTTTCTTCTGAAAGAAAAGCTGGTATGTAGTGTTCCATATTAGATAAAAACATAATCTCATTGATGATATTCGCTGAACAATCCTATCTCAACTTATCTCAACCAAATGGTAAAACGTTTTACTTTTTCAGGCGATGTTTTGACGTTTAGAGATGACAGCACAGTTAACCGGTATCTGATTTTCCAGGTCCTCGGTGCTCTCAAGTACATAGTAAGTAGGATAAATATAAACTATTAGGTGCTCTCAAGTACATAGTAAGTAGGATAAATATAAATTATTAGGTGCTCAGATTCACTGGAAATAATTCTAAATTGTTTATAAATATAAATTTGTAAGGTAAAAATGATAATTGTTTGTTTGTTCAACGAGATTTTTATTATATCAAAACGTATAAATTGACTTGAGTAACGTAACCTTGTTAAATCCAGTGACTGAATAAAACTCAAAAATAGTCCGAAAACCTCCATTTTCTAGATATTGGGTGTGCTAATACCACCATTTCTCAGATATTGGGTGTGCTAACACCACCATTTCTCAGATATTGGGTGTGCTAACACCACCATTTTCTAGATATTGGGTGTGCTAACACCACCATTTTCTAGATATTGGGTGTGCTAACACCACCATTTTCTAGATATTGGGTGTGCTAACACCACCATTTTCTAGATATTGGGTGTGCTAACACCACCATTTTCTAGATATTGGGTGTGCTAACACCACCATTTTCTAGATATTGGGTGTGCTAACACCACCATTTTCTAGATATTGGGTGTGCTAACACCACCATTTTCTAGATATTGGGTGTGCTAACACCACCATTTTCTAGATATTGGGTGTGCTAACACCACCATTTTCTAGATATTGGGTGTGCTAACACCACCATTTCTAGATATTGGGTGTGCTAACACCACCATTTTCTAGATATTGGGTGTGCTAACACCACCATTTTCTAGATATTGGGTGTGCTAACACCACCATTTTCTAGATATTGGGTGTGCTAACACCACCATTTCTAGATATTGGGTGTGCTACCGTGGATGATATACTGTTCGACACAGAACGTAAAGCGATTGAGTTACAAGATTGTCCTTCTTCAGATGTCACTCTCATTTAGCGTCACCTTCTGTCTTTCTATTGGAATCGTCAACACGTCTCCTGGGTTAGTTATTTATGGCACCGTGGAATTTTCCTTTCTGATACATTATTGCCCATGCCAAACTTTAATATGTTATAATCACGGAACTTCCTAAAGCAATCTTGAACCAGACAAGTCTAATAATAGTAATATTAATAAAGGTATGGTAGTGATATAAGGCTTAGGAAGAATTCGTCATTTCAATACTCACCCACTACCAGTACCTATATTATGTTGTTAAACTGGTAACTAATACATACTCAATGAATTTGACTATGGTTCATTGCCCAACTATTTCAAAACGATATTCTATATATTTCTCAGAATATTCTGTCTTAGATTTAAGTGTTCATTATAACAAACAGACATTCTTGGTTTGTTCTACCTTTTATTTATAACCGCTCGCCATTATTTATCCTATAAAATGGATAATACAGTTTCAATAATGGTATACTGGGTCTACTACAAGGTCAAGGCTGCTCTTAAGAATAGGATGACACCGTAGTCCGCAACTCAGGCACTCTCACGAGCACCACATTATTATGCAATAAACCGGGTATACTATTTGCGATGCTGTACTGGGAATATTTTGGCGATAAAGTTATTATACTGACGTAAAACTTAAAAGCATTAACGACAATTATACAGGTGCACAAACATATTGTTTCTAAGAGAATAATGGAACCATTTACTTTCTCTCAACGTATACAAGGGAGAACTACCTTTAATGGCACCATTTACCAAGAAGCCTGACTACTAAGGGTAGACATTATGGTAGACATTAGGGTAGACATTAGGGTAGACATTAGGGAAGACATTAGGGTACACATTAGGGTAGACATTAGAGTAGACATTAGGGTAGACATTAGGGTAGACATTAGAGTAGACATTAGGGTAGACATTAGGGAAGACATTAGAGTAAACATTAGGGTAGACATTAGAGTAGACAATAGGTTAGACATTAGGGAAGACATTAGAGTAAACATTAGGGTATACATTAGGGAAGACATTAGAGTAAACATTAGGGTAGACATTAGGGTAAACATTAAGGTAGAAATTAGGGTAGACATTAGAGTAAACATTAGGGTAGAAATTAGGGTAGACATTATGGTCGACATTAGGGTAGACTTTAGGGTAGAAATTAGGGTAGACATTAGGGAAGACATTAGAGTAGACATTAGGGTAGACATTAGGGTAGACATTAGGGTAGACATTATAGTATACATAAAGGTAGACATTAGGGTAGACATTAGGGTAGACATTAGGAAAGAAATTAGGGTAGACATTAGTTGAGGTTTGGATATATGAAGTGGCCTGACGGTCCTAGTGCCCTACGTTGATGGGAAGTGATGGGCACTTCAAAGTCTTGGCCAGCTCATCTGCTTTTTCATAACCCCACAATCTGATGTGTGCAGCTATCCATCGGATCTCTAGATTGTTGGTGGATTCGAGTGCATTGAGGGTGTCATAACAGTCTCTAGTAGTTCTACTCCTCTTTGAGAGCGAGGATATAGCTTGTATAGAGGAGAGACTGTCAGATCATATGATGATGTGTGTGTTGGCATAAGTTGAGAGATATTCGCAATCTTCGAAGATGGCGGTGAGCTCTGTTTGATAAACAGTGCAATAATCAGGAAGCTTGAATGATCTTTCCTCTATAAATGTAGTGTTGTTGTTGTCAGTGGTGATGATATAGCCAGCCCCGCTACCTGAGTATGTGCGTGACCCGTCTGTATACTTATAGCAGGTGATCGTCTCAATGGAGATGTTGTCGATGGTGTTTTGAAGTGAATCTCTATATTCAATGTTGTCAGCTCCAGGAGTGGTGACTGTGAAATGGCGTTCAACATGTTCATAACTGTGGCATGTTGTGCGAGCTAACCTGATAACCAATGGTAGCTCTACGCACCAGCTTAATAAGCTGCTAGTTATACTACTACTAGAATTAAAGTCTAGGAATAACGTCAATGGTGAACGCCCCCGTGTCGTCCAGGAGGTTTTTAAGGGCTATTAGATGCAGAGTAACTGGTCGAAGCTGTAGCGTCTCTTTTACCACAGGCTAGTAGTAGTTAAGTTGTAAAATAACGTTGTTTTACTAATAGAAATGTGCAGTAAAAGTTTATTGACGCATTAATATGGTAATAAGTCATGTCGCTCAATTTAGCATGGTATTTAGTGTTTAACAATTTCAAAAATAAATGCATACAAAATCAAATTTTGTTACATGTTGCATGATGCATATCCCTTTTGCGCCGGCTGGGAAAGTTTGGGGCTTCATGGTCACAAAAACCTATGGATATAACTAAAGTATTATATAAGCCACGTACCTAAGAAATCACAGCGAACAGAGAGGTCAATTTTATGTTTTATTAAAAGTATTTTGTTAAAAGAAATTTAAAAGCTTGAAACGTGTGCGTGGGGGGGGGGGGGGTACACTACACTTTTTTACACCATACATAAAAAAGGCAAAAGTGTACACACACGCACGCACGCACGCACGCACGCACGCACGCACGCACGCACGCACGCACGCACGCACGCACGCACGCACACACACACACACACACACACACACACACACACACACACAAAAAACCATTAATAAAACCACTTCCGATCAGCCGATTTTAAAAAACTTAATGATTCGGCTCCTTCAGAGTTCTGTCGGCACTATATCGAAAACACCAGCCCCGTAACTCTTATTGTTTTCTTGATTAGGCCGCTCGGAAATCACACGCAAACGAACGAACACACACACAGTACACACTCACACATCTTGAGAATATTAGTATTGATATGAACGAGCCCTAGGCACATACAAATATCGTTCATGCAAAATCGATGTCATAATCTTTAGTTATTTAACTAAATATGAAAACTTAATTAACGCATTTTTCAGTTCCCAGTCAGAGTTGGTGCTTGTCTCACTGTATTGCAACCTCTGTACTGTCGCTCCAATATCCCTCATTGTCTGGAAGTTCCTGATGAGATGGCGTCGTCAGGTCAACTCTAATAGGTAACCCTCATTTTGGTAATTCATGTTAATAATGCGTACTGAAACAAAATTACTGTTAATTCTAGACTAATATTTGTTCTGTTAAAAATATTACACTGAACGAGGAAATATGTTGGTATCTGTATTTCTCTAGTACTCGTCAAGTAGTGCTGCCCTAAAAGTTAAATAAGCTCTAATTTATTTTTTTAAATAACCTAACCAGATAATTTACAATATAACAAACTTACAGTGACCGGACCCCGATCTACAGCAGAACCTGCATCTCAAGCGTGTGCCTCCTCATCATCTGCACCTACCTGCCCTCAGACTTCATCCACATGCTCCAGCTCCTCTACCGACTGCAAATACTGCCCAACCTCAAGTGGGCGGATCAGAGGTAGAAATTGTTTTTTGGTATCAGTGAAATGTTTAAATGGGACAATTTTATTGATAAATT